>NC_053026.1:43750931-43899731 GCF_003073215.2 Triticum urartu | reverse complement strand
GAATTCATGAACATTTTATACTATTTGCGAACCTTTTTTTTTCAAATTGTGAACATTATAATAAAACATTTTTCTTGAATAGGCGAACATTTCTACAATCAACGAACATTTTTTTGAAATTTGTGGAATAATTTTTAAATTGATGAATATTTTTGATTTAACGAACATGTTTTGAAATGCATGATCATTTTTTGAATCAGCAAAACATTTATGAACCAATAAACTATTTTGTAAATCATGAACATGTTTTGAATTTTTAGGAAAAAATTTAGATCATGAAGATTTTTTGAATTGACAAAATTTTTTTCACTTTCATTAACATTTTTAATACACAATTTAAAAAAATCATAAACATTTTCTGATTTCCAAAACATTTGTTTTCAAAATTGTGAACATTTTTTGAGTATGCGAATATTTTTTAAAAAACATGCAAAGGTTTGAATCCACAAACATTTTATTTCAAATTTCCCATTTTTTTAATTCTTGGAACCTTTTTTAAGTCTCAAAATATTTTAAAGTAGAAAAAACAACGACGAAAAAGGAAAACAAAAAATCAAAAACAGGTCGCCCGGACATGGGCCAGCCCAAACAGGCGCACTATGTCTTCTCTCAGCGCGCAGAGCGCAGTATAGTAGGTTCCTACGCTATGTCTTCTCTCAGCGCGCAGAGCGCAGTATAGTAGGTTCCTACTGCATGGGCCGCCCAGGTGGGGATTTCCTTGTGTGTAACTTTTTTTTATCATTTATAGGTGGCATCGGTGAGTAATATTTTGCAACTTTTGTGGGCAATTTCGATGACGTACTGCCAGAAGCAATGTCCCCTTTATTATTATGTATAGATTTTAGTTTTGCGGAGTGTTGTTGACAAGACTTAATCAACTCGAGTTTCTCCTGCTTCAAAGGCCAAGATAATATAATAAAATTGTCTAGCCCTAAAATAAAGCTAGCCATGAAAGCCTTTCCTTCAAAAAAAATTGTGCAACCCTAACAAGACCATACTTACAAAGTACCCCTTTTGACATTTTGGTAGTTTGATTTAAACTACCAAAACACATATATTTAGGAACAGAGGGAGTAGCAAATAACACGCTAGTTATTGGGTATATCAATGATGTATTCCTTCTGCACCCGGCACGTGAGAAAAGCTCAATGCTGCCTTTGGATCTCTGAAACATTCCGAGATCCAGGGAAACGTTCTTGATGCAATAGACGAGAAGTCACCGGTCAAAGCCAGAAGTCTGCGACAACAAAATAAAGATCAGATCGTTGCCCCGAAGAAGAAACAATCATCCTTGCTATTTCCAGACAAAGCTGGGGAGGCCTAACCTCACTAGCTTCCCGACGAAGCCAAAGTTGGCTATGCTTCGCCGAACAGAGAAGCCAGATGACCAAAACAGAAATAGTCACTATCCACTCCATTGAACGATGTCGTCGAAGACCACCTAAATGAAACAGACAAAAGCGGAGCTCTATTCTGGTCCTGACCAAAGCTCCACATGTTCTCCTTCGATGCCAATCAACATCACCGAAACATAGATGGGATGGGAGAACTTATTCCATGTTGTTGATGACGCTGTCACCTCTGCCCCGCTAGCCAGACACCTAGACTAAACCCAAGTCAATCCTAGGACGGCTCAAGCTCCAAGACCAATCATATTGGGCCGGGGTTTTCCTCCACCTCGCCAGCGCACCAAGGCACCCGAAAGTGATACTCTCCAACGTATCTATAATTTTTGATTGTTCCGTGCTATTATATTATCTATCTTGGATGTTTTATATGCATTTATATGCTATTTTATATGATTTTTGGGACCAACCTATTAACCTAGAGCCCAGTGCCGGTTTCTGTTTTTTCCTTGTTTTTGAGTTTTACAGAAAAGGAATATCAAACAGAGTCCAAATGACCTGAAAATTTACGGTGATTTTTTATGGACCAGAAGAAGCCCCTAAAGCAAAAGAGTTGGGCCAGAAGAGCCACGAGGCCTTCACACGGGTGGAGGGTGCGCCCTCCGACCTTGTAGTTGACTCATGGACCCCCCTTACTTGTTCTCGACGCCAAAAATTCCTATAAATATAGAAACCCCCAGAAATAAACCTAGGTCGGGAGTTCTGCCGCCGCAAGCCTCTGTAGCCACCAAAAACCAATCGAGACCCTATTCCGGCACCCTGTCGGAGGAGGAAATCATCACCGGTGGCCATCTTCATCATCTCGACGCTCTCCATGACGAGGAGGGAGTTGCTCACCCTTGGGGCTTGATGTTGGAAATATGCCCTAGAGGCAATAACAAATTGGTTATTATTATATTTCCTTATTCATGATAATCGTTTATTATCCATGCTAGAATTGTATTGATAGGAAACTCAGATACATGTGTGGATACATAGACAACACCATGTCCCTAGTAAGCCTCTAGTTAACTAGCTCGTTGATCAATAGATGGTTACAGTTTCCTGACCATGGACATTGGATGTCGTTGATAAAGGGATCACATCATTAGGAGAATGATGTGATGGACAAGACCCAATCCTAAGCCTAGCACAAGATCATGTAGTTCGTATGCTAAAGCTTTTCTAACGTCAAGTATCATTTCCTTAGACCATGAGATTGTGCAACTCCCAGATACCGTAGGAGTGCTTTGGGTGTGCCAAACGTCACAACGTAACTGGGTGGCTATAAAGGTGCACTACGGGTATCTCCGAAAGTGTCTGTTCGGTTGGCACGAATCGAGACTCGTATTTGTCACTCTGTGTAACGGAGAGGTATCTCTGGGCCCACTCGGTAGGACATCATCATAATGTGCACAATGTGACCAAGGAGTTGATCACGGGATGATGTGTTACGGAACGAGTAAATAGACTTGTTGGTAATGAGATTGAACAAGGTATCGGGATACCGACGATCGAATCTCGGGCAAGTACTATACCGCTAGACAAAGGGAATTGTATACGGGATTGATTGAATCCTTGACATCGTGGTTCATCCGATGAGATCATCGTGGAGCATGTGGGAACCAACATGAGTATCCAGATCCCACTGTTGGTTATTGACCGGAGAGTTGTCTCGGCCATGTCTGCATGACTCCCGAGCCCGTAGGGTCTACACACTTAAGGTTCCATGATGCTAGGGTTATAGGGAAAGTATGTACGCGGTTACCGAATGTTGTTCGGAGTCCCGGATGAGATCCCGGACGTCACGAGTTCCGGAATGGTCCGAAGGTAAAGATTTATATATGGAAGTCCCGTTTTGGTCACCGGAAAGGTTTCAGGTGCTATCGGTAACGTACCGGGACCACCGGGAGGGTCCCAGGGGGTCCACCAGGTGGGCCACCAGCCCCGGAGGCTTACATGGGCCAATAGTGGGAAGGGACCAGCCCCTAGGTGGGCTGGGGCGCCTTCCACCAAGGCCCAAGGCGCCTCCAAGAGGGGAAGGGGGCAAACCCTAGGGCAGATGGGCCCTAAGGCCCACCACAGGTGCGCCTTCCCCTCTTCACCTTGTGGCCGCCACCCTAGATGGGATCTGGGGCTGCCGCACCCCTTGGGGTGGGAACCCTAGAGGGGGTGCAGCCCCTCCCCTTCCCCTATATATATACTTGAGGTATGGGGGCTGCCCAACACATGATTTGATCTCTCTTTTGGCGCAGCCCTACCTCTCTCCCTCCTCGTCTATCGTAGTGCTTGGCGAAGCCCTGCTGGAGTTCCGCGCTCCACCACCACCACGCCGTCGTGCTACTGCTGGACGGAGTCTTCCCAACCTCTCCTTCTCCCATTGATGGATCAAGGCGTGGGAGACGTCACCGGGCTGCACGTGTGTTGAACGCGGAGGCACCGTGGTTCGGTGCTTAGATCGGAATCAACCGCGATCTGAATCGCTGCGAGTACGACTCCTTCATCCACGTTCTTGCAACACTTCCGCTTAGCGATCTACAAGGGTATGTAGATGCACTCTCCTTCCCCTCGTTGCTAGATTACTCCATAGATTGATCTTGGTGATGCGTAGAAAATTTTAAATTTCTGCTACGATCCCCAACAGTGGCATCATGAGCTAGGTCTATGCGTAGTTTCTATGCACGAGTAGAACACAAAGCAGTTGTGGGCGTCGATATTGTCAATTTACTTGCCGTTACTAGTCTTATCTTGATTCGGCGGCATCGTGGGATGAAGCGGCCCAGACCGACCTTACACGTATGCTTACGTGAGACTGGTTCCACCGACTGACATGCACTAGTTGCATAAGGTGGCTAGCGGGTGTCTGTCTATCCCACTTTAGTCAGATCGGATTCGATGAAAAGGGTCCTATGAAGGGTAAATAGAAATTGGCATATCACGTTGTGGTTTTGGCGTAGGTAAGAAATGTTCTTGCTAGAAACCTATAGCAGCCACGTAAAAACTTGCAACAACAATTAGAGGACGTTTAACTTGTTTTTGCAGCATGTGTCGTGTGATGTGATATGGCCAAAAGGATGTGATGAATGATATATGTGATGTATGAGATTGATCATGTTCTTGTAATAGGAATCACGACTTGCATGTCGATGAGTATGACAACCGGCAGGAACCATAGGAGTTGTCTTAATTTATTTATGACCTGCGTGTCAACATAAACGTCATGTAATTACTTTACTTCATTGCTAAAGCGTTAGCCATAGTAGTAGAAGTAATATATGACAAGACAACTTCAAGAAGACACGATGATGGAGATCATGATGATGGAGATCATGGTGTCATGCCGGTGACAATGATGATCATGGAGCCTCGAAGATGGAGATCAAAAGGAGCAAATGATATTGGCCATATCATGTCACTATTTGATTGCATGTGATGTTTATCATGGTTTACATCTTATTTGCTTAGAACGACGGTAGCTTAAATAAGATGATCCCTCGTAATAATTTCAAGAAAGTGTTCCCCCTAACTGTGCACCGTTGCGAAGGTTCGTTGTTTCGAAGCACCACGTGATGATCGGGTGTGATAGATTCTAACGTTCGAATACAACGGGTGTAAGCCAGATTTACACACGCAATACACTTAGGTTGACTTGACGAGCCTAGCATGTACAGACATGGCCCCGGAACACGGAAGATCGAAAGGTCGAGCATGAGTCGTATAGAAGATATGATCAACATGAAGATGTTCACCGATGTTGACTAGTCCATCTCACATGATGATCGGACACGACCTAGTTGACTCGGATCATGTTTCACTTAGATGACTAGAGGGATGTCTATCTGAGTGGGAGTTCATTAAATATTTTGATTAGATGAACTTAATTATCATGAACATAGTCTAAATTGTCTTTGCAAATATGTTGTAGATAAATAGCTCACGTTGTAGCTCCCTGTTTCAATACGTTCCTAGAGAACGACCAAGTTGAAAGATATTGTAAGCAATGATGCGGACTGGGTCCGTAGTCTGAGGAGTGTCCTCACTGCTACACGGAAGGCTTACGTCTTTGATGCATCGCTCGATGTGCAAACCCCTACAACTCGTCTGTGGATGTTGTGAACACCTGACAGACACATCCTGATGACTACTTGATAGTTTAGTGCACCATACTTTACGGCTTAGAATCAGGATTCCAATGACGTTTTGAACGCCATAAGACATATGAGATGTTCCAAGAGCTGAAATTGGGATTTCAGGCTCATGCCCGTGTTGAGAGGTATGAGACCTCTGACAAGTTCTTTTGCCAACAAGATGGAGGAGAATAGCTCAGCTAGTGAGCATGTGCTGAGAATGTCTGGGTGCTACAATCACTTAAATCAAGTGGGAGTTAAACTACCAGATAAGATAGTGATTGATAGAGTTCTCTAGCCACTATCACTAAGCTACTAGATCTTCGTGATGAACTATGACATGCAAGGGATGGAGTTGATCCCGGAGCTGTTCGCAGAACTTAAGACTGCAAAAGGTAGAAATCAAGAAGGAGCATCAAGTGTTGATGGTTTAACAAGACCACTGGTTTCAAGAAGGGCAAGGGCTAGAAGGGAAACTTCATGGATGGCAAACCAGTTACTGCTCCAGTGAAGGAACCCAAGGTTGAACCCAATCCCGAGACTAAGTGCTTCTATTGTAAGGGGAACGGTCACTGGTAGCGGAATTACCCCAAATTCATGGTAGATAAGAAGGCTGGCAACTTCAACAAAGTATATACGTATTACTGATGTGTACCTCACTTGTACTCCTGGTAGCACCTGGGTATTGGATACTGGTTCAGTTGCTATTATTGGTGACTTGAAGCAAAAGCTACGGACTAAACGGAGACTGGCTAAGGGCGAGGTGACGATGTGTGTTGGTAGTGTTTCCAAAGTTGATGAGATCACCATCGCACGCTCCATCTGCCTTCGGGATTAGTATTGAACCTAGATAAATGTTATCAGGTGTCTACGTTGAGCATGAATATGATTAGATCATGTTCATTGCAATACGGTTATTCATTTAAGTTAGAGAATAATGGTTATTCTGTTTACATGAATAATACCTTTCATGGTCATGCACCCTATGTGAATGGTTCATTGAATCTCGGTCGTGGTAATACGCATGTTCACGCCAAAAGATGTAGAGTTAATAATGATAGTACCACTTTCTTGTGGCACTGCCGCTTAGGTCATATTGGCGTAAGATGCATGAAGAAACTCCATGTCGATGGATGTTTGGAGTCACTTGATTTTGAATCGCTTGACACATGCGAGCCATGCCTCATGGGCAGGATGACTAAGACCCCGTTTTCAGGTACAATGAAACGAGCAAGTGACTTGTTGGAAATCATACATGCTGATGCGTGTGATCCAATGAGAATTGAAGCGTGTGGTGGATATCGCTATTTTCTCATCTTCACTGACGATTTGAGTAGATATAGGTATATTTACTTAATGAAGCACAAGTCTGAAAAAATTTGAAAAGTTCAAGCGGTTTCAGAGTGAAGTTAAGAACCATCACAACAATAAGATCAAATTCCTATGATCTGATCAATGAGAATTTCTGAGTTATGAGTTTGGCAATCACTTAAGACATTGTGGAATTGTTTCACAGTTGAAGCCACCTGGAACACCACAGGGTAATGGTCTGTCCGGACGTCGTAATTGAACCTTATGAGATATGGTGCGATCTATGATGTCTCTTACCGATCTACCGTTTTCATTTTGAGGATATGCGTTAGAGACAGCTGCATTCACTTTAGATAGGACACCATCTAAGTCCGTTGAGACGACGTCGTATGAATATGGTTTGGCAAGAAACAAAAATTGTCGTTTCTTAATGTTTGGGGCTTCGATGCTTAAGGCTTCAGCCAGAGAAGCTCGAACCCAAAAGCGGACAAACACATCTTCATAGGATACCCAAAGGTGACAGTTGGGTATACCTTCTATCTCAGATCCGAGGGAAAATTATTTGTCGCTAAGAATGGGTCCTTTCTCGAGAAGGAGTTTCTTTCGAAAGAATTGAGTGGGAGGAAGATAGAACTTGATGAGGTTGTTGAACCTCTACTTCAACCAGAAAGTGGTGCAACACAGAAAGATGTTTTCTGTGGCACCTACGTCTGTTGAATAGGAAGTTAATGATAGTGATCATGAAGCTTCGGATCAAGTTGCTATCGAACCTCGTAGGTCGACAAGGATATGTACTACTCCTGAGTGGTACGGTAATCCTGTCTTAGATATCATGTTGTTAGACAACAATGAACCTACGAGCTATGGAGAAGCGATGGTGGGCCCGTATTTCGACAAATGGTTAGAAGCCATGAAATCCGAGATAGGATCCATGTATCAGAACAAAGTATGGACTTTGGTGGACTTGCCCAATGATCGGCAAGTCATTGAGATAAATGGACCTTTAAGAAGAAGACAAACGTGGGTGGTAATGTTACCGTCTATGAAGCTCGACTTGTGGGAAAGAGTCTTTTCACAAGTTCAAGGAGTTGACTATGATGAGAATTTCTCACCCGTAGCGATGCTTAAGTCCGTCGGAATCATGTTAGCATTAGCTGTATTTTTCGATTATGAAATCTGACAGATGGATGTCAAAACAAGTTTTCTTACCAGTTTTCGTAAGAAAAGGTTGTATGTGATACAATAAAAGGTTTTGTCGATCCTAAGGATGCTAAAAGGTATGCTGGCTCCAGCAATCCTTCTATGGACTAGAGCAAGCATCTCGGAGTCGGAATATATGCTTTGATGGAGTGATCAAAGCTTTTAGGTTTATAAAATGTTTGCTAGAAACTTGTATTTACAAGAAAGTGAGCGGGAGAACTACAACATTTCTGATAAGTATATGTGGATGACACATTGATGATTCGAAATAATGTAGAATTTCTGGAAAGCATAAACGGGTGTTTGAAGAGTGTTTTTCAAAGGAAGACCTGGATAAAGCTGCTTACATATTGGGCATCAAGATCTATAGAGATAGATCAAGACGCCTGATGATACTTTCAAAGAACGCACACCTTGACATGTTTTTGAAGGAGTTCAAAATAGATCAGTCAAAGAAGGGGTTCTTACCTGAGTTGTAAGGTGTGAAGTTGAGTAAGACTCAAAGATTGACCACGGCAGAAGAAAGAGGAAGGACGAAGGTCGTCCCCTATGCTTTTGTCATAGGCTCTATACGGTATGCCATGCTGAGTACCGCACCTAATGTGTGCCTTGCCACATGTCTGGCAAGAGGGTACAAAGGTGATCTAGGAGTAGATCACTAGATAGAGGTCAAAATTATCCTTAGAGGAATAAGGAAATGTTTCTCGGTTATGGAGGTGATAAAGAGTTCGACGTAAAGAGTTACGTTGATGCAAGCTTAACACCTATCCGGATAGCTCTGAGTAGAGATACCGGATACGTATAATGGAGCAACAATTTGGAATAGCTCCAAGTGGAATGTGGTAGCGGCATCTACGATATGACATAAAGTTTTGCGAAATACATAGGGATCTGAATATTGCAGACCCGTTGACTACAACCTCTCTCACAAGCATAACATGATCAAACCCAGAACTCATTGAGTGTTAATCACATAGTGATGTGAACTAGATTATTGAGTCTAGTAAACTCTTTGGATGTTGGTCACATGGCGATGTGACCAGTGAGTGTTAATCACATGGCGATGTGAACTAGATTATTGACTCTAGTGCAAGTGGGAGACTGTTGGAAATATGCCCTAGAGGCAATAACAAATTGGTTATTATTATATTTCCTTGTTCATGATAATCGTTTATTATCCATGCTCGAATTGTATTGATAGGAAACTCAGATACATGTGTGGATACATAGACAACACCATGTCCCTAGTAAGCCTCTAGTTGACTAGCTTGTTGATCAATAGATGGTTACGGTTTCTTGACCATGGACATTGGATGTCGTTGATAACGGGATCACATCATTAGGAGAATGATGTGATGGACAAGACCCAATCCTAAGCCTAGCACAAGATCGTGTAGTTCGTATGCTAAAGCTTTTCTAATGTCAAGTATCGTTTCCTTAGACCATGAGATTGTGCAACTTCCGGATACTGTAGGAGTGCTTTGGGTGTGCCAAACATCACAACGTAACTGGGTGGCTATAAAGGTGCACTACGGGTATCTCCAAAAGTGTCTGTTGGGTTGGCACGAATCGAGACTGGGATTTGTCACTCCGTGTAACGGAGAGGTATCTCTGGGCCCACTCGGTAGGACATCATCATAATGTGCACAACGTGACCAAGGAGTTGATCACGGGATGATGTGTTACGGAATGAGTAAAGAGACTTGCCGGTAACGAGATTGAACAAGGTATCGGGATACCGACGATCGAATCTCGGGCAAGTACTATACCGCTAGACAAAGGGAATTGTATACGGGATTGATTGAATCCTTGACATCATGGTTCATTCGATGAGATCATCGTGGAGCATGTGGGAACCAAAATGGTTATCCAGATCCCGCTGTTGGTTATTGACCGGAGAGTTGTCTCGGCCATGTCTACATGACTCCCGAGCCCGTAGGGTCTACACACTTAAGGTTCGATGACGCTAGGGTTATAGGGAAAGTATGTACGCGGTTACCAAATGTTGTTCGGAGTCCCGAATGAGATTCCAGACGTCACGAGGAGTTCCGGAATGGTCCGGAGGTAAAGATTTATATATGGGAAGTCCCGTTTTGGTCACCGGAAAGGTTTCGGGTGCTATCGGTAACGTACCGGGACCACCGGGAGGGTCCCGGGGTCCACCAGGTGGGCCACCAGCCCCGGAGGCCTACATGGGCCAATAGTGGGAAGGGACTAGCCCCTAGGTGGGCTAGGGCGCCTCCCACCAAGTCCCAAGGCACCTTCATGAGGGGAAGGGAGCAAACCCTAGGGCAGATGGGCCCTAAGGCCCACCATAGGTGCGCCTTCCCCTATCCCCCTTGTGGCCGCCACCCTAGATGGGATCTGGGGCTGCCGCACCCCTTGGGGTGGGAACCCTAGAGGGGGCGCAGCCCCTCCCCTCCCCCTATATATACTTGAGGTATGGGGGCTGCCCAACACACGATTTGATCTCTCTTTTGGCGCAACCCTACCTCTCTCCCTCCTCGTCTCTCGTAGTGCTTGGCGAAGCCCTGCTGGAGTTCCGTGCTCCTCCACCACCACCACGCCGTCGTCTTGCTGCTAGACGGAGTCTTCCCAACCTCTCCTTCTCCCCTTGCTGGATCAAGGCGTGGGAGACGTCACCGGGCTACACGTGTGTTGAACGCGGAGGCGCCGTGGTTCGGCGCTTAGATCAGAATCAACCGCGATCTGAATCGCTGCGAGTATGACTCCTTCATCCGCGTTCTTGCAACGCTTCCGCTTAGCGATCTACAAGGGTATGTAGATGCACTCTCCTTCCCCTCGTTGCTAGATTACTCCATAGATTGATCTTGGTGATGCGTAGAAAATTTTAAATTTCTGCTACGATCCCCAACACTAGGTTACTCCGTCGTATCTACTTTTCCAAACACTTGTGCCCCTGTTTTGGACTCTAACTTGTATGATTTGAATGGAACTTACCCGGACTGACGCTGTTTTCAGCAGAATTGCTATGGTGTTATTTATGTGCAGAAACAAAAGTTCTCGGAATGACCTGAAACTTCACGGAACATCTATTCAGAAATAATAAGAAATCCTTGTAGAAGATGAAGACCAGGGGGCCCACCACCTGTCCACGAGGGTGGGGGGCGCGCCTGCCCCCCTAGGGCACGCCCCCTACCTCGTGGGCCCCCTGAAGCTCCTCCGACCTCAACTCCAACTCTATATATTTGGTTTCAGGGAGAAAAAAATCAGAGAGAAGGATTCATCACGTTTTACGATACGGAGCCGCCGCCAAGCCCTGAAACCTCTCGGGAGGGCTGATCTGGAGTCCGTTCGGGGCTCCGGAGAGGGGAATCCGTCACCATCGTGATCATCAACCATCCTTCATCACCAATTTCGTGATGCTCACCGCCGTGCGTGAGTAATTCCATCGTAGGCTTGCTAGACGGTGATGGGTTGGATGAGATTTATCATGTAATCGAGTTAGTTTTGTTAGGGTTTGATCCCTAGTATCCACTATGTTCTGAGATTGATGTTGCTATGACTTTGCTATGCTTAATGCTTGTCACTAGGGCCCGAGTGCCATGATTTCAGATCTGAACCTATTATGTTTTCATCAATATATGAGAGTTCTTGATCCTATCTTGCAAGTCTATAGTCACCTATTATGTGTTATGATCCGTTAACCCCGAAGTGACAATAATTGGGATAGTTACCGGTGATGACCATAGTTTGAGGAGTTCATGTATTCACTATGTGCTAATGCTTTGTTCCGGTACTCTATTAAAAGGAGGCCTTAATATTCCTTAGTTTCCATTAGGACCCCGCTGCCACGGGAGGGTAGGACAAAATATGTCATGCAAGTTCTTTTCCATAAGCACGTATGACTATATTCGGAATACATGCCTATATTATATTGATGAATTGGAGCTAGTTCTGTGTCACCCTAGGTTATGACTGTTACATGATGAACCGCATCCGGCTTAATTCTCCATCACCGATCCATTGCGTTCGAGGTTTCCATATATTGTTCTTCGCTTATTTACTTTTCCGTTGCTATTGCTATCATCATTACAAAATACCAAAAACACTACTTTTACTACTGTTACCTTTTGCTACCGTTACCACTACTATCATATTACTTTGCTACTAAATACTTTGCTGCAGATATTAAGTTTCCAGGTGTGGTTGAATTGACAACTCAGTTGCTAATACTTGAGAATATTCTTTGGCTCCCCTTGTGTCGAATCAATAAATTTGGGTTGAATACTCTACCCTCGAAAACTGTTGCGTTCCCCTATACTTGTGGGTTATCAAGACTATTTTTTGGCGCCATTGCCCGGGAGCATAGCTCTATTCTTTGAGTCACTTGGGATTTATATCTGCTTATCATTATGAAGAACTTGAGAGATCCAAAAACCAAGATTTATCCCTCAACTACGAGGGGAGGTAAGGAACTGCCATCTAGCTCTGCACTTGATTCACCTTCTGTTTTGAGTAAGCTTGCTACACCTAAACCTGCTTCTGCTATTCGTTCTGATATGTCGCATGTTATTGATGATGCCACTTCTGCTATGCATGATACTTATGATGAAACTACTTCTATGCTTGATACTAGTGTGCCACTTTGTGAATTTCTTGATGAACAACTTGCTAGGGCTAGAGAGAATGAAAATATTGAATCTGATAATAGTGATGAAAGTGATGATGAAGACTTGCCCCTTATTCCTAAGGGTTATGTTTTTGATAAAGAAGCTTCTTTAGCTATTTTAGCTTGCAAAGATAGTTATGAACTTAAGAGGTTATTAGCTAAATGGAATAAGCAATCTCTAAATGCTAGGATGAAACCTGACCCTGCTTTTGCTACTTCACCTATCTTTGTTACTGATAAGGATTATGAATTCTCTGTTGATCCTGATATAATTACTTTGGTTGAATCTGATCCTTTTCATGGCTATGAATCTGAAACTGTTGTGGCACATCTTACAAAATTAAATGATATAGCCACCTGCTACCTCTTGAGCACTGCGTTGGATTTCACCGAAGAGGAGATGATGATGCAGCAAAGTAGCGTAAGTATTTCCCTCAGTTTTTGAGAACCAAGGTATCAATCCAGTAGGAGGCTACGCGCGAGTCCCTCGTACCTACGCAAAAACAATAGCTCAATGCAACCAACGCGCTTAGGGGTTGTCAATCCCTTCACGGTCACTTACGAAAGTGAGATCTGATAAAGATGATAAATAATATTTTTGGTATAGAGATGCAAAGTGAAAAGTAAAAGGCAAAGTAAAAGGAAAGAAATAATAAAGTGATGGAGATTGATATGATGAGAAAGAGACCCGGGGGCCATAGGTTTCACTAGTGGCTTCTCTCAAGAGCATAAGTATTCTACAGTGGGTGAACAAATTACTGTTGAGCAATTGACATAATTGAGCATAGTTATGAGAATATCTAGGTATGATCATGTATATAGGCATCACGCCCGAGACAAGTAGACCGACTCCTGCCTGCATCTACTATCATTACTCCACTCATCAACCGCTATCCAGCATGCATCTAGAGTATTAAGTTAAAAACAGAGTAACGCCTTAAGCAAGATGACATGATGTAGAGAGATAGTTTCATGCAATATGATAAAAACCCCATCTTGTTATCCTCGATGGCAACGATACAATACGTGCCTTGCTGCCCCTTCTGTCACTTGGAAAGGACACCGCAAGATCGAACCCAAAGCTAAGCACTTCTCCCATGGCAAGAACAACCAAGCTAGTAGGCCAAACCAAACTGATAATTCGAAGAGACTTGCAAAGATAACCAATCATACATAAAATAATTCAGAGAAGATTCAAATATTATTCATAGATAGACTGGATCATAAACCCACAATTCATCGGTCTCAACAAACACACCGCAAAAAGAAGATTACATCGAATAGATCTCCACGAGAGAGGGGGAAAACATTGTATTGAGATCCAAAAAGAGAGAGGAAGCCATCTAGCTACTAACTATGGACCCGTAGGTCTGAAGTAAACTACTCACACTTCATCAGAGGGGCTTGGATGATGATGTAGAAGCCCTCTGTGATCGATGCCCCCTCCGACGGAGCTCCGGAACAGGCCCCAAGACGAGATCTCGTGGATACAGAAAGTTGTGGCAGTGGAATTAGGTTTTTGGCTCCGTATCTGATCGTTTGGGGGTACATGGATATATATAGGAGGAAGAAGTATGTCGGTGGAGCAACAGGGGGCCCACGAGGCAGGGGGCGCGCCCTAGGGGGGCGCCCTCCACCCTCGTGACCGCCTCGTGGCTTTCTTGACGGAGGGTCCAAGTCTCCTAGATCTTATCTGATGAGAAAATCACGTTTCCGACGGTTTCATTCCGTTTGGACTCCGTTTGATATTCCTTTTCTTCAAAACCCTAAAACAGGCAAAAAACAACAATTCTGGGCTGGGTCTCCGTTAATAGGTTAGTCCCAAAAATAATATAAAAGTGGATAATAAAGCCCAATAATGTCCAAAACAGTAGATAATATAGCATGTAGCAATCAAAAATTATAGATACGTTGGAGACGTATCAAGCATCCCCAAGCTTGATTCCTTCTCGTCCTCGAGTAGGTAAATGATAAAAACAGAATTTTTGATGCGGAGTGCTACTTGGCATAATTTCAATGTAAATCTTCTTAATTGTTGTATGAATATTCAGATTCAAAAGATTCAAGACAAAAGTTCATGTTGACATAAAAATAATAATACTTCAAGCATACTAACAAAGCAATTATGTCTTCTCAAAATAACAGGCCAAAGAAAGCTATCCCTACAAAATCATATAGTCTGGCTATGATCTATCTTCACCACACAAAGTATTTAAATCATGCACAACCCCGATGACAAGCCAAGCAATTGTTTCATACTTTTGACATTTTCAAAACTTTTTCGATCTTCACGCAATACATGAGCGTGAGCCATGTATATAGCACTATAGGTGGAATAGAATGGTGGTTGTGGAGAAGACAAAAAGGGAGAAGATAGTCTCACATCAACTGAGCGTATCAACGGGCTATGGATATGCCCATCAATAGATATCAATGTGAGTGAGTAGGGATTGCCGTGCAATGGATGCACTAGAGCTATAAGTATATGGAAGCTCAACAAAAGAAACTAAGTGGGTGTGCATCCAACTCGCTTGCTCACGAAGACCTAGGGCATTTTGAGGAAGCCCATCATTGGAATATACAAGCCAAGTTCTATAATGAAAAATTCCCACTAGTATATGAAAGTGACAGAATGAGAGACTCTCTATCATGAAGATCATGGTGCTACTTTGAAGCACAAGTGTGGTAAAAGGATAGTACATTGTCCCTTCTCTCTTTTTCTCTCATTTTTTTTATTTGGGCCTTTCTCTTTTTTTATGGCCTCTTTTCTCTTTTTTATTTGGGCTTCTTTGGCCTCTTTTATTTTTTATTTTTCGTCCGGAGTCTCATCCCAACTTGTGGGGGAATCATAGTCTCCATCTTCCTTTCCTCACTTGGGACAATGCTCTAAAAATGATGATCATCAAACTTTTTATTTTTCTTACAACTCAACAATTACAACTCAATACTTAGAACAAAATATGACTCTATATGAATGCCTCCGGCAGTGTACCGGGATATGCAACGAATCAAGAGTGAGATGTATGAAAGAATTATGAACGGTGGCTTTGCCACGAATACGATGTCAACTACATGATCATGCTAGCAATATGACAATGATGGAGCGTGTCATAATGAACGGAATGGTGGAAATTTGCATGGCAATATATCTCGGAATGGCTATGGAAATGCCATGATAGGTAGGTGTGGTGGCTGTTTTGAGGAAGGTATTTGGTGGGTGTATGATACCGGCAAAAAGTGCGCGGTATTAGAGAGGCTAGCAATGGTAGAAGGAAGGAAAGTGCGTATAATCCATGGACTCAACATTAGTCATAAAGAACTCATATACTTATTGCAAAAATCTAGAAGTTATCAAAGCAAAGTATTACGCGCATGCTCCTAGGGGGATAGATTGGTAGGAAAAGACCATCGCTCGTCCCCGACCACCACTCATAAGGAATACAATCAATAAATAAATCATGCTCCGACTTCATCACATAATGGTTCACCATACGTGCATGCTACGGGAATCACAAACTTTAACACAAGCATTTCTCAAATTCACAACTACTCAACTAGCATGACTCTAGTATCACCATCCACATATCTCAAAACAATTATCAAGCATCAATTTTTTTCTTAGTATTCAACGCACTCAAAAGAAAGTTTTACAAATCTTGAATACCAAGCATATTATTATTAAGCAAATTACCATGATATTAAGACTCTCAAAATAATCTAAGTGAAGCATGAGATATCAATAATTTCTATAAAATAAATCCACCACCGTGCTCTAAAAGATATAAGTGAAGCACTAGAGCAAAATCATATAACTCAAAAGATATAAGTGAAGCATATAGAGTATTCTATCAAATTCCAAATTATGTATGGCTCTCTCAAAAGGTGTGTACAGCAAGGATGATTGTGGTAGTCTAACAAGCAAATACTCAAATCATAAAAGATGCTCCAAGCAAAACACATACCATGTGGTGAATAAAAATATAGCTCCAAGTAAAGTTACCGATAGAAGTAGACGAAAGAGGGGATGCCTTACGGGGCATCCCCAAGCTTTGGCTTTTAGGTGTCCTTAGATTATCTTGGGGTGCCATGGGCATCCCCAAGCTTAGGCTCTTTCCACTCCTTGTTCCATAATCCATCAAATCTTTACCAAAAACTTGAAAACTCCACAACACAAAACTTAAAGTAGAAAATCTCGTGAGCTCCGTTAGCGAAATAAAACAAAATACCACTTCAAGGTACTGTAATGAACTCATTCTTTATTTATATGGGTTTTATACCTACTGTATTCCAACTTCTCTATGGTTCATAAACTATTTTACTAGCCATAGATTCATCAAAATAAGCAGACAACACACGAAAAACAGAATCTGTCAAAAACAGAACAGTCTGTAGTAATCTGTAGCTAGCGCAAGATCTGGAACCCCAAAAATTCTAAAATAAATTGCTAGACGTGAGGAATTTATCTATTAATCATATTCAAAAAGAACTAACTAAATAGCACTCTCCAAATAAAAATGACAGCAGTTCTCGTGAGCGCTAAAGTTTCTGTTTTTTACAGCAAGTTCAACAAGACTTTCCCCAAGTCTTCCCAACGGTTCTACTTGGCACAAACACTAATTAAACACAAAAAAACACAACCAAAACATAGGCTAAATAATTTATTTATTACTAATCAGGAGCAAAAAGCAAGTAATAAAAATAAAATTGGGTTGCCTCCCAACAAGCGCTATCATTTAACACCCCTAACTAGGCATAACAAACAAGAATAGATCTAGGTATTGCCATCTTTGGTAGGCAATCCATAAGTGGCTATCATAATAGATTCATAAGTAATTTAATTTTATTTCTAGGAAAGTGTTCCATGCCCTTTTTTAATGGAAATTGGAATCTAATATTCCCTTCCTTCATATCAATAATTGCACCAACCGTTCTAAGGAAAGGTCTACCGAGAATAATAGGGCAAGAAGGATTGCAATCTATATCAAGAACGATAAAATCTACGGGCACATAATTCCTATTTGCAACAATAAGAACATCATTAATTCTTCCCATAGGTTTCTTAATAGTGGAATCCGCAAGATGCAAGTTTAGAGAGCAATCATCAAAATTACGGAAATCTAGCAAATCACACAAAGTTTTGGGAATAGTAGAGACACTAGCCCCCAAATCACACAAAGCATAAAACTCATGATCTTTAATTTTAATTTTAATAGTAGGTTCCCAATCATCATAAAGTTTTCTAGGGATATAAACTTCCAATTCAAGTTTTCTTCATAAGATAGCATCAAGGCATCAACGATATGTTTAGTAAATGTTTTATTTTGACTATAAGGGTGAGGAGAATTTAGCACGGATTGCAACAAGGAAATATAACCAATCAAAGAGCAATTTTCATAGTTAAATTCCTTGAAATCCATAATAGTGGGTTTAGCAACATCTAGGGTTTTAATTTCTTCAATCCCACTTTTATCAAATTTAGCATCAAGATCAACAAATTCCGAATTCTTAGAATGCCTTCTAGGTAAAGGTGGATCATATTCAGTCCCATCATTATCAAGATTCATATTGCAAAAAAAAGATTTAATAGGGGACACATCAATAACTTTTAGATCTTCATCATTATTTTCATAGGAACTAGAAGAACACACTTTTATAAAGGCATCTTTCTTAGCACGCATCCTAGCGGTTCTTTCTTTGCACTCGTCAATGGAAATTCTCATGGCTTTGAGAGACTCATTGATATCATGCTTAAGTGGAATAGATCTAAGTTTCAAAGAATCAACATCAAGAGCAATTCTATCAACGTTCCTAGCCAAATCATCAATCTTAAGCAATTTTTCTTCAATCATAGCATTAAAATTCTTCTGCGAAGAAATAAATTCTTTAATATTAGATTCAAAATCAGTGGGCATCTTATTATAATTTCCATAAGAATTGTTGTAGGAATTACCGTAATTATTAGAGGGATTACTAGGATAAGGCCTATGATTGAAATTTTCTCTATACGCGTTGCTACCAAAATTGTTCCTACCAACAAAATTCACATCCATAGATTCATTATTATTCTGAATCAAAGTAGATAACGGCACATCATTAGGATCAGAAGAAACACTCTTATTAGCAAATAATTTCATAAGTTCATCCATCTTTCCACTCAAAACATTAATTTCTTCTATTGCATGCACCTTTTTATTAGTAGATCTTTCAGTATGCCATTGAGAATAATTAACCATAATATTATCTAGGAGTTTAGTAGCATCTCCTAAAGTGATTTCCATAAAAGTGCCTCCCGCGGCCGAATCTAAAAGATTTCTAGAAGCAAAATTCAATCCGGCATAAAAATTTTGTATAATCATCCACAAATTCAAACCATGAGTAGGGCAATTACGTATCATTAATTTCATTCTCTCCCAAGCTTGTGCAACATGTTCATGATCAAGTTGCTTAAAATTCATAATATCATTTCTAAGAGAGATGATCTTAGCGGGAGGAAAATACTTGGAGATAAAAGCATCTTTGCACTTGTTCCATGAGTCAATACTATTTTTAGGCAAAGATGAAAACCAAGCTTTAACACGATCTCTAAGAGAAAAAGGAAATAGCTTCAATTTAACAATATAATTATCGACATCTTTCTTCTTTTGCATGTCACACAAATCAAGGAAGCTATTAAGATGGGTAGCGGCATCTTCACTAGGAAGGCCGGAGAACGGATCTTTCATGACAAGATTCAACAAAGCAGTATTAATTTCACAAGATTCAGCATCGGTAGGAGGAGCAATCGGAGTGCTAAGGAAATCATTATTGTTGGTATTGGTGAATTCACATAATTTAGTATTATCTTGAGCCATCGCGACAAACAAGCAAACTAACACACAAGCAAACAAAAAGGCAAACGGGCAAAAAGAGGCAAATAGAGAAAGAGAGGGAGGATAGAGAGAGAGGGGGCGAATAAAACGACAAGGGTGAATTGGGGAGAGGAAAATGAGAGGAAATGGCAAATAATGTAATGCGGGAGATATGGATTGTGATGGGTACTTGGTATGTTGACTTTTGTGTAGACTCCCTGGCAACAGCGCCAGAAATTCTTCTTTCTACCTCTTGAGGACTACGTTGGATTTCCCCGAAGAGGAGAGGATGATGCAACAAAGTAGCGTAAGTATTTCCCTCAGTTTTTGAGAACCAAGGTATCAATCCAGTAGGAGGCTACGCGCGAGTCCCTCGTACCTACACAAAAACAATAGCTCAACGCAATCAACGCGCTTAGGGGTTGTCAATCCCTTCACGGTCACTTACAGAAGTGAGATCTGATAGAGATGATAAATAATATTTTTGGTATTTTTGGTATAGAGATGTAAAGTGAAAAGTAAAAGGCAAAGTAAAAGCAAACAAATAATAAAGTGATGGAGATTGATATGATGAGAAAGAGACCCGAGGGCCATAGGTTTCACTAGTGGCTTCTCTCAAGAGCATAAGTATTCTACGGTGGGTGAACAAATTACTGTTGAGCAATTGACAGAATTGAGCATAGTTATGAGAATATCTAGGTATGATCATGTAGATAGGCATCACGTCCGAGACGAGTAGACCGACTCCTGCCTGCATCTACTACTATTACTCCACTCATCGACCGCTATCCAGCATGCATCTAGAGTATTAAGTTAAAAACATAGTAACTCCTTAAGCAAGATGACATGATGTAGAGGGATAGTTTCATGCAATATGATAAAAAACCCATCTTGTTATCCTCGATGGCAACGATACAATACGTGCCTTGCTGCCCCTTCTGTCACTGGGAAAGGACACTGCAAGATCGAACCCAAAGCTAAGCACTTCTCCCGTGGCAAGTGTCGGTGTCAAAACCGGCGGATCTCGGGTAGGGGGTCCCGAACTGTGCGTCTAAGGCGGATGGTAATAGGAGGCAGGGAACACGATGTTTTACCCAGGTTCGGGCCCTCTTGATGGAGGTAACACCCTACGTCCTGCTTGATTAATATTGATGATATGGGTAGTACAAGAGTAGATCTACCATGAGATCGGAGAGGCTAAACCCTAGAAGCTAGCCTATGGTATGATTGTGTGTTGTCCTACGGACTAAAACCCTCCTTTTTATATAGACACCGTGGGGGCTAGGGTTACACAAGGTCGGTTACAAAGGAGGAGATGTACATATCCCTATTGCCTAGCTTGCCTTCCATGCCAAGTAGAGTCCCATCCGGACACGAGACGAAGTCTTCAATCTTGTATCTTCATAGTCTAACAGTCCGACCAAAGGATATAGTTCGGCTATCCGGAGACCCCCTAATCCAGGACTCCCTTAGTAGCCCCTGAACCATGCTTCAATGATGATGAGTCCGGAGAGCAGTATCGTCTTCGGCATTGCAAGGCGGGTTCCTCCTCCGAATACACCATGGAAGAATTTGAATACAAGGATAGTGTCCGACCCTGCAAAATAAGTTCCACATACCACCGTAGAGAGAATAATATTTCCACAAATCCAATTTGCTAACTTGTTTTGGCAGCACGACATTATGCCATGGCCCGGTGATTATTCGAACCGTTTCCTTTAACTAGCCCCGCACATAACGCGAGGCATTTTTTTGACACGTCTTGTCAAAGCAGAGATCGTGTCCCCCTTATTATGGGATTCTCATCAATACGGGCGTGGGTAACCCAACCACGCCATCGATTACAGCGCTTGGGGGATAAGCGAGTTTTACCAGGCTAGTGGGGACGCATAGTTTCGTCCGCCCATATAAAGGGATAAGGATTCACCTTTTCATCCACGCCTTCTTCCTCCTTTGCTCATCCATTTTCGCGCACTCGAGCTCCAGCACCCAAATCTGCACTTCCTACCTCAACCTTCTCCAACCATGTCCGGAGCGGGAGGCAGGTGGATGGTCTCCTCCGTCACGGAGGGACACATCAAGAAGCTGAGGAGAGCCGTATACCTGCCCGACGACATCGCGCACCGGCTCCGAGATGAGGGGCAGCTCATCCCCACCCCGTTCCCCATGAGAGGGTAGTGTTCCTTACCCATTTCCTACGTGGACTGGGATTCCCTCTCCACCCATTCGTCCGAGGGCTCATGTTCTACTACGGCCTGGATTTCCACGATCTGGCCTCGAACTTCATCCTCAACATCTCGACGTTTATCATCATGTGCGAGGCCTTCCTCCGCATCAAGCCCCACTTCGGCTTATGGCTGAAGACCTTCAATGTCAAGTCGAAGGTTGTGAGAGACCACCAGGCGGAGTGCGGAGGCGCCATGGTGGGAAAGATGCCCAACGTCACATGGCTCGAGGGCTCCTTCGTGGAGACCGTAAAGGGGTGGCAATTGGGGTGGTTCTACATCACCGAGCCGCGTGACCCTAAATGGGCAGCGGCCTCCGAGTTCCGATCTGGCATCCCCACGCGGCTCACCTCCTGGCAAGAGAAGGGCCTGTCCTAGGGTAGTTCGGGAGAGCTGACGGGACTCCAAACATGTATTCAAAACATGGTGAACAAGAAGCTCAAACTCGTCAACGTAGTCCAGGTCATGCTCATCCGCCGGATTCTCCCGTGCCAACAACGGGCTTTCAACTTGTGGGAGTTCGACCCGTCCCAGCACCGAACTCTGAACAGGCTCTTCGACACAACTCACCAGGATGCCTGGAAGGTGCTATTCAAGGGTGCCGAGGTTCCCCCTCCCACTACCGAGGATCGCAGATTCTGCGCGAAGCGCCAAGCCAGCGCGGTAAGCTGTTTTACCTCTCACAGGATACTTGTTTTTCATAGTTTGACTTTATGCGGGATCTAAGCTCCCGTACCTTTGACAGGACTGGCAGGAGACGGCCGGACAGATCGACTGTCCGGCTCCTTTTCCCGAAGGCCCAGCAGACGCTCTCCTGGTGAAGATGTTGACTCCGGCTCCTTACAAGGTGCCAGAGAAGACCAAGAAGGCCAAGGGAACCCGAAAGAGTTCCCGACGCCAGGCGTCATCGGACTCATCGTCCAATAACTCTGCAACACACTCCTCCCCCGAAGACGAGGAGGAAGAAGAAGATGCTCCCCCTTTAGATGGGGGAGACAAGAAAAGGAAGGCCGCCCCAACTGGGGAGGCCGAGGGGTCCAAGAAGGGAAGGACTCTCCTTCTGGACAGTTCCACCACCGCCGTCGAAGGCGAAGACGACTGGCTGCTCAGGGCCAAGCCCCTGGCGAAGTTGTAAGTATTCGGATACCAGAGTAACTCATAGCATTCCTTTGTCGCACTGCTTCCCCTAATGCCGAATATGATTATGCAGGACGCCACGAGCCCGTATCGATGTATCGTCGGAAGGCTCCTTGGGCTCGTCGGATATGGACAGCGATCCACTTCCGACCACCACCTCCCCTTGCCCTACAGACGACGCCGAGGTATTGTTTCAAGAGGCATCGGGTCGAGGGGAGACAGTCTCGGAGGCACCTCAAGGCGACCGTCCGGACTCCGGGAGCAGAGGGAACAAGGCCCCTGAGGGCTCCGAGTTCGGCCCTCAGCCGAACACCGCGCCGGAACCTCTAGTGGTTCCGGACTTGGGCAGGCGGCCTCCTTCCAAGAGGGGCAAGACGCCTGTGCCGGTGACCTCTGTCCATCCAGAGGCGCCGGACAATCTGCTGGGAGCGCTTTGTAGCGCTTCCATCGATGAGGAGCACGATACTATTATGAGTGCGGTGGTCCAGAAGGTTCAGTCCGCCAAGAGCGGATTGACTGAAGCCTGTGCCAGCCTTCTAACAGGCTTTGCGGTAAGTGTTTAAAATATAGGAAAAATATTACCGCATAGACAGTAGCCCCTGATGCTCTGTTTGGTGTTCACAAAGAAAAGCCGAACAGAGGATCAAACAATATCGCAGGAGTCTAATATAAGTATGTCAATATGCGTATGCAGGCTTCGCTGCTGGCATCTGCCGCACTGACTGCGGAGGTCGCCGCACTGAAGCAGGACCTTAAAGGGTCCAAGGACGAGTTCGGCCTTGCCAAGAGGCAGCTCGAGGAGAACAAAGGTAAGTAGTACCTACTCTATGGATATGTATAAAAAGAATGCAATTGCAAAATGACAGGATCATCATGAATTTGCCAGGGGCCACGACCGAAGTGGCGGCCCTAAAGCAAGCGCTGTCCGAGGCCGAAGATAAAGCGGCCAAGGAGCACACCGAGCGGGAAAGGCAAGAGGCTCGGGTGGGCGAGGTGCAGCAAGAGCTACAGGCTCTCGTGACGAAGCACGAGGCGTTGGAGCTTGACTCGAAGACGCGAGAGTCTGAGCTTGCCGCGGCCCTTGAGAGCGCAAAGAGTGCCCAGGCCGAAGCCCAAAAGGCCCTCCAGGAGATTGACGCAATGAAGAAAATAGCGGCGGGTAAGGCATTCTATATGCAAAGCAAGTATGTGAAAGTAAATTACCTATTACTTACCCGAATCCGGAGCTCTCCAGGAGCATTCGCAGATTTGCCCCGCAGCGTGTCGGATGCCGCATAGTTTTATCAGGCCTAGGAGGGAAGCTCAACGGAGAAGCTGTTCTGGTCTCAGTATACTGGGACCGAACACCCGGTGCCTATGAGCGACCAGCTGAAATAGTTGGTCGAGCTACACAAGGCGGCCGAACAGGCCATGAAGGGCTTTATAGTCCGGCTGTGGCCTGGCGACGCCCTTCCGAACAGCTACTTCGGCCTAGTGAGGCGGCTTGTGGATGCCTGCCCACGGCTGGAAGTCGTCAAGCGGTCCGTCTGCATCGAAGTTGCACGCCGGGCTTTCGCCCGTGTGAAGGTGCAATGGGCCAAGCTAGACGCCGTGAAGCTGATCAAGGAAGGACCGCCACAGGGCAAGGAGCATCGCACCCCCGAAATTTATTATGAGGGTGTCCTGAAGGGTGCCCGTCTTGTAGCGGACGAATGTCCAAAGGATGTAATATTTGAGTAAACTTGCTCGTGTGATCCTGTATGATGAAAACTTGTTTCATATGCGCTATGCAACGCTTGTTTGAATTTAAAATATTACCTTCTGTTTGGTTGTTTATCCAATCTGAGAGATGGCTAGCCCTTGGCTTCTGCCCCCATGCCACGAGTGCTGGGGTGTTCGGGATAAACCTGAGCACTCTTGTTCCCATTTTTGGGTCCTTCGAGGGAGGTGCTCAGCACAACAAACAAGGCAACCAGACTAATAATGCTTTATCACTCTCACTTAGCCATAGAATTCTATAATTTTAAATTTTGGCGAAGCCCCTGGTATTCGGAAGGCCGAATTCGGGGCGCGATACACGCCTTTAAGCCGGACAGGACCGGCTCCTCGCTCTAAGCGGCATAAGTCTTTAGGGACTCGAAACCTTGCCGAACAGCGACCAGTCTCTCGCCTTATCATGACAGCCAGTTTTAGCTTTCTCTACTGAGGTGCTTAGCCTAGCAGAACCGGGGCACAATCGCAGTAGTTCTCCTAGTGCTACCTTAGCCGATAGAGCGGAACGTAAGGTACCAAAACATAGGAGCCGGGCAAACCCAACATTTGACCAAAGACATGATTCGGAGCTGATGCATATAATGCTATAAGTTCGGGGTGCCGCACTTGTGAAAGTGTTTGGACTTCTCACACCATAATGTGGGGTACTTAAGCCCCTGGTGTATTGGCCGTACCAAAGTGTACGGTTGCAAGGCGTCATTAATGAACACACACATATATATATAACGAGAATCCAATAATAGTCATAATGTTATGCATTGTTTATTCAAAAAGGTGTGTTAAAGCAGAATGATACAGATAGTGCGATAAGCAAAAAGTAGGACTATGTCCCTTCCAACGGCAAGCTGAGGAATAGTATTAAAGCAAATATTTCACTCGTTATCGTAATCCACCTGGGAGTTCCGTGGTGTGACGTAGCTTTCTTCCTCCTTGGTTGCCGCATCATGTGTTCGGCAATCATGCTGCCGGACAGGGTTTCCAGAGATTAAAGTCCTGAAAGAGAAAAATAACAAAGCGGGAAGCCCCTGGTGCGGTTTAAGCCGCGTATTGGGGCGTGCCGTAGTTGTGCCCATGGTATTTTTAATGTGTAATTATGTATGCGTGGCATGAATTTCGCCGTTTGGCTTGGGCCGGGGTGGCGGCCACATTGCTACGTGAGCTTAGATCGTGCCAGGCGGTCTAGTTGCCGACTACTCCGAGCGCGCTTGAAGGTGTCCAGGTCTTGAAACGCCGAACTGGTGGATTGCCTTGAGAGGCTGCTTTGCACTTTTGCTGCGAGGGCCGCAGTGTGCTCCTCCATGCGGAGAGAGTGCTCTGTGTTTCCATTAACTGTGATGACCCCCCGAGGTCCTGGCATCTTGAGCTTGAGGTATGCATACTGCGGTACCACATTGAATCTCGCAAATGCGGTTCGCCCGAGCAGTGCATGATAGCCACTGCGGAACGGGACTATATCGAAGATTAATTCTTCGCTTCGGAAGTTATCCGGGGATCCGAAGACCACTTCCAGTGTAATTGAGCCTGTGCAATGGGCCTCTACACCTGGAATGACACCTTTAAAGGTCGTTTTTGTGGGTTTGATCCTTGAGGGGTCTATACCCATTTTGCGCACTGTGTCCTGGTAAAGCAGGTTAAGGCTGCTGCCGCCGTCCATAAGGACTCAAGTGAGGTGAAATCCGTCGATGATTGGGTCTAGGACCAGTGCAGCTAATCCGCCATGACGGATACTAGTGGGGTGGTCCCTGCGATCGAAGGTGATCAGACAGGAGGACCATGGGTTGAACTTTGGAGTGACTGGCTACAACGCATATACGTCCCTGAGCGCACGCTTCCGCTCCCTCTTGGGGATGTGGGTTGCGTATATCATGTTCACCGTCCGCACTTGTGGGGGGAACTTCTTCTGTCCTCCGGTGTTCGGCTGTCGGGGCTCTTCCTCATCATCGCTATGTGGCCCCTTATCTTTGTTTTCGGCAATTAACTTGCCGGCCTGCTTGAATACCCAACAATCCCTATTGGTGTGGTTGGCTGGCTTGTCGGGGGTGCCGTGTATTTGACACGAGCGATCGAGTATGCGGTCCAAACTGGACGGGCCCGGAGTGCTTCTTTTAAATTGCTTTTTCCGCTGACCGGGTTTAGAGCCTTTGAATCCGGCATTGACTGCCGTGTCCTCAGTATTGTCGCTGTTAATGTGGCGCTTATGTTTGTTGCGACGTGACCTGCTATTGCCATCCTTGGTGTCCGAAGTACCATGGTTCTTTGATATGTTATTACTACGAGCCAGCCAGCTATCTTCTCCCGCACAAAAGCGGGTCATGAGTGTCGTGAGGGCTGCCATAGATTTCGGCTTTTCCTGACCAAGGTGCCGGGCTAGCCACTCGTCGCAGATGTTGTGTTTGAAAGCTGCTAGGGCCTCTGCATCCAGACAGTCGATGATTTGATTTTTCTTTGTTAGGAACCGAGTCCATAATTGCCTGGCCGATTCTTCTGGCTGCTGAATTATGTGGCTCAAGTCATCGGCATCTGGTGGTCGCACATAAGTGCCCTGAAAGTTGTCGAGGAATGCGGCCTCCAGATCTTCCCAACAGCTAATGGACTCTACTGGCAAGCTGTTAAGCCAATGCCGCGCTGGTCCTTTGAGCTTTAGTGGGAGGTATTTGATGGCGTGTAAGTCATCACCGCGGGCCATGTGGATGTGGAGGAGGAAATCCTCGATCCATACCGCAGGATCTGTTGTGCCGTCGTATGATTCAATATTTACGGGTTTGAAACCCTCTGGGATTTGATGATCCATTACTTTGTCTGTGAAGCATAGGGGGTGTGCGGCGCCTATGTATTGGGCTATATCGCGACACAGCTTGAATGGGTCTTGCCCGCTGTGTTCGGCCCGGCCGGATTTACTTTTACTGTATCCGGTGTGACGTTTATCGTCTCGCATAGTGGCGCGCCCTCGTGATCCATAGATCGATCTTGCATGCTTTGCTTTGTCCTCCAATACGTCTCGCAGGTCTAGCGTATTTCCCCATGCCTTTTTTTGAATGATGTCGGGGTGCAGGCTGAGTTTTTTGGCTGGAATGCCTCTCTATCGCGGCCATGAGGTGGCCGATCAGCCGCGTCATATGCTTCTTCTCCAGTCGAGGTAGCAACCTGCATTTTGGGTAACTCTTGGAGGGGCGTTCGAGTTTATATTCCTTGGCCGCGAGGACTTCAGTCCATCTATCAGCTAGCAGATCTTGATCAGCTTGAAGCTGCTGCTGCTTTTTCTTAAGGCTATTTGCCATGGCTATAAGCCGGCGCTTGAAGCACTCTTGTCGACGGGGTCCTCTGGCACGACGAATTCGGCATCGTCGACGCTTGCCTCGTCTTCGGAGGGGGGCATGTAATTATCATCCTCCGCCTCTCCATCTGCCGCTCTCTCTAGAGGGCTGGCCTTTCCATCCTCCTGTCCTAGATCGTGTTGGAGGGGATTGTTGCCATCTTCGGCACTATCCGGAGTGTTATTATCTGCTGTGCCGGTATCACCACTTTTGCTTTGGCGGGACTTAGAGCGGCGCCGCTGACGTCGGCGCTTGGGTTGCTTCTTGGAGGGGTCATCCTCCGATGTCTCGTCGCCATTGCCTTCTTTGGGTGTGTCCACCATGTATATATCGTATGATGAGGTGGCTGTCTAGTGCCCTGTGGGTAAGGGTTCCTCTTCGTCTCCCGCATCGTCGTCCATATCGTCGATGTCTTCGGAGTCGAAGTCGAGCATGTCGGTTAAGTTGTCGACAGTGGCTACTAAGTGGGTGGTGGGTGGGCCGCAAATTTCTTTGTCGTCCGCATCCCAATCCTGCCAGACATAGTTCGGCCAGGATCCTCCTGACAAGGAGAGAGAGCTTAATGAGTTCAGCATGTCTCCAAAGGGCGAGTGCTGAAAAATATCCGCGGAGGTAAACTCCATGATCGGCACCCAATCGGATTTGCTAGGAACGGGCGCAGGCGGTTCGGAGTCCGTGGCCGAAGAAGGATCCGACAGTTTGACAGCACGGCTCTCGTGCAGGGTAAGGTCGATGTTCGGCTCGATCGCCGATGAGGATAAGGCTTCCGTGGCGGGGTCCATCCACCCGTCGATGGACGGCGCAACTGGCTCCGAATTGAGGGTCGGAGTGGCCGCCGGTGCGATCTCCTGAACACTGTCTGATGGTAGAGCAAAATCGTACTCATTGCGATCGCGTGACGCACAAGGCAGAGGCTCGAATCCGTCGAAGATCAAGTCTCCGCGGATATCGGCCGTGTAGTTTAAGCTTCCAAACCTGACCTGGTGGCCAGGGGCGTAACTTTCGATCTGCTCCAGATGGCCAAGCGAGTTGGCCCGCAGTGCGAAGCCGCTGAACACAAAGATCTGTCCAGGGAGAAAAGTCTCACCCTAGACTGCATCGCTGTCGATGATAGAAGGAGCCATCAAGCCTAACGGCGACGACATAGAGGAACTCTCAATGAAAGCACCAATGTCGGTGTCAAAATCGGCGGATCTCGGGTAGGGGGTCCCGAACTGTGCGTCTAAGGCGGATGGTAACAGGAGGCAGGGAACACGATGTTTTACCCAGGTTCGGGCCCTCTTGATGGAGGTAAAACCCTACGCCCCGCTTGTTAATATTGATGATATGGGTAGTACAAGAGTAGATCTACCACGAGATCAGAGAGGCTAAACCCTAGAAGCTAGCCTATGGTATGATTGTGTGTTGTCCTACGGACTAAAACCCTCCTTTTTATATAGACACCGTGGGGGCTAGGGTTACACAAGGTCGGTTACAAAGGAGGAGATGTACATATCCGTATTGCCTAGCTTGCCTTCCATGCCAAGTAGAGTCCCATCCGGACACTAGACGAAGTCTTCAATCTTGTATCTTCATAGTCTAACAGTCCGGCCAAAG
The DNA here is from genome assembly GCF_003073215.2 of Triticum urartu. Taxonomy (NCBI): domain Eukaryota; kingdom Viridiplantae; phylum Streptophyta; class Magnoliopsida; order Poales; family Poaceae; genus Triticum; species Triticum urartu. Next base: position 43,870,203 of record NC_053026.1, on the reverse strand, counting down.
GATATAGTCCGGCTATCTGGAGACCCCCTAATCCAGGACTCCCTCAGCAAGAACAACCAATCTAGTAGGCCAAACCAAACTGATAATTCGAAGAGACTTGCAAAGATAACCAATCATACATAAAATAATTCAGAGAAGATTCAAATATTATTCATAGATAGACTGGATCATAAACCCACAATTCATCGGTCTCAACAAACACACCGCAAAGAGAAGATTACATCGAATAGATCTCCACAAGAGAGGGGGAGAACATTGTATTGAGATCCAAAAAGAGAGAAGAAGCCATCTAGCTACTAACTATGGACCCGTAGGTCTGAAGTAAACTACTCACACTTCATCGGAGGGGCTTGGATGATGATGTAGAAGCCCTCCGTGATTGATGCCCCCTCCGGCGGAGCTCCGGAACTGGCCCCAAGATGGGATCTCGTGGATACAGAAAGTTGCGGCGGTGGAATTAGGTTTTTGGCTCCGTATCTGATCGTTTGGGGGTACGTGGATATATATAGGAGGAAGAAGTACGTCGGTGGAGCAACAGGGGGCCCACGAGGCAGGGGGCATGCCCTAGGGGGCGCCCTCCACCCTCGTGACCGCTTCGTGGATTTCTTGACGGAGGGTCCAAGTCTCCTCGATCTTATCTGATGAGAAAATCACGTTTCCGAAGGTTTCATTCCGTTTGGACTCCGTTTGATATTCCTTTTCTTCAAAACCCTAAAACAGGCAAAAAACAGCAATTCTGGGCTGGGCCTCCGGTTAATAGGTTAGTCCCAAAAATAATATAAAAGTGGATAATAAAGCCCAATAATGTCCAAAACAGTAGATAATATAGCATGGAGCAATCAAAAATTATAGATACGTTGGAGACATATCACCACCCTGTTCACTAATGATGAGAGAACTCGTTACTTCTTAAAATATTTCCATTCTCATTAAAGGGTGATGCTAAGATATGGTTTAATTCTCTTGATCCTGGTTGTGTGAATAGTCCCCAGGATATGATTTATTACTTCTCTGCTAAATTTTTCCCTGCTCATAAGAAACAAGCTGCTTTAAGGGATATATTAATTTTGTGCAAATTGAAGAAGAGAGTCTCCCACAAGCTTGGGGGAGGCTTCTCCAATTACTTAATGCTTTGCCTGATCATCCTCTTAAGAAAAATGAAATACTTGATATCTTTTATAATGGACTAACCGATGCCTCCAGAGATTACCTGGATAGTTGTGCTGGTTTTGTTTTCAGGGAAAGAACACCGGATGAAGCTGAAATTCTATTGAATAATATGTTGGCAAATGAAAATAATTGGACACTTCCTGAGCCTATTCCTAAACCAACTCCAAAGAAGAGGGGTATTCTATTTCTCAGTCTTAAAGATATGTAAGAGGCAAAGAAATCCATGAAAGAAAAAGGTATTAAAGCTGAGGATGTTAAGAATTTACCTCCTATTGAAGAAATACACGGTCTTAATTTACTGCCTGTTGAAGAAACATATGACCTTAATCCATCTCCTAGTGAAGAAACTCATGGTCTTGATAACCCGACACAGGTAGTGAAGGTAAATTCTCTCTATAGATATGATAAAGCTGAAATCCCATTTACTAAGTTTGCTAGCCCATGCTTAGATGAGTTTGATAAATTTATGGCTAAGCAAGAAGATTTTAATGTTTATTTTGGTAGACAATCGAAATACAATTCAAATATGCTTGAACACTAGTGTGATTATATGGCTAATGTCAAAGGTGAACTTAAACTTATTAGTAAACATGCTTCTATGGTTACCACTCAAGTAGAACAAGTACTTAAGGCTCAAAATGATTTGCTAAATGAATTGAATAGCAAGAATAATGATAATGCTGTTAGAGTTATGACTAGAGGTGGTAGAATGACTCAGGAACCTTTGTATCCTGAAGGCCACCCTAAGAGAATTGAGCAAGATTCTCAGAGAAATAATGTGGATGCACCTAGTCCTTCTAATAGGAAGAAAAAGAAAAATGATAGGACTTTGCATGCTTCTAGTGAACCTGTTATTGATACACCTGAGAATCCAAATGATATTTCTATCTCTGATGCTGAAACACAATCTGGTAATGAACCTGAAACTAGTGATAATGTTAATGATAATGTTCATGATGATGCTCAACCTAGTAATGATAATGATATAGAAATTGAACCTGATGTTGATCTTGATAACCCACAATCAAAGAATCAATGTTATGATAAGAAAGACTTTGTTGCTAGGAAACACGGCAAGGAAAGAGAGCATTGGGTTCAGAAACCCATGCCTTTTCCTCCCAAACCATCCAAGAAAATGGATGATGCGGATTTTGAGCGCTTTGCTAAAATGATTAGACATATCTTTTTGCGTATGCGATTAACTGATATGCTTAAAATGAATCCTTATGCTAAGTACATGAAAGATATTGTTACAAATAAAATAAAGATACCGGAAGCTGAAATTTACACCATGCTTGCTAATTATACTTTTAAAGGTGGAATACCAAAGAAACTTGGAGATCCTGGTGTACCAACTATACCATGCTCCATTAAAATAAACTATGTTAAAACTGCTTTATGTGATCTTGGAGCCGGTGTTAGTGTTATGCCTCTCTCTTTATATCGTAGACTTGATTTGAATAAGTTGACACCTACTGAAATATCTTTGCAAATTGCTGATAAATCAACTGCTATACCTGTCGGTATTTGTGAGGATGAGCCTGTTGTAGTTGCAAACGTTACTATTTTAACGGACTTTGTTATTCTTGATATTCCCGAGGACGAGAGTATGTCTATTATTCTTGGAAGACCCTTTTTGAATACTGCAGGGGCTGTTATTGATTGCACCAAGGGCAATGTCACTTTTCATGTTAATGGTAATGAGCATACGGTACACTTTCCGAGGAAACAACCTCAAGTTCATAGTATCAACTTTATTGGAAAAATTCCATCGATTATATTTGGAGGTTTTGAATTTCCTCTTCCTACTGTCCAGAAGAAATATGATATTCTTGTTATTGGGGACTTACATAGCCCCGTTGAGGTAACATAGTGTTATTCGAAATTTCTCCGGTTCCATGTTATTCGGAATGAGTTCGTTAACAAGATTTGATCAATGATACGTCTCCGTCGTATCTATAATTTTTGATTGTTCCATGCCAATATTCTACAACATTCATATACTTTTGGCAACTTTTTATACTATTTTTGGGACTAACATATTGATCTAGTGCACAGTGCCAGTTCCTGTTTGTTGCATGTTTTTTGTTTCGCGGAATATCCATATCAAACGGAGTCCAAACGGGATAAAAATTGACGGAGATATTTTTTGGAATATATATGATTTTTGGGAAGAAAAATTCACGCGAGACGGTGCCCGAGGTGGCCACGAGGCAGGGGCGCGCCCCTGACCCTCGTGGGCCACCCGTAAGGCGGTTGATGCCCTTCTTTCGCCGCAAGAAAGCTAATATCCGGATAGAGATCGTGTTAAAATTTCAGCCCAATCGGAGTTACGGATCTCCGGGAATATAAGAAACGGTGAAAGGGAAGAATCTGAGAACACAGAAACAGAGAGAGACAGAGAGACAGATCCAATCTCGGAGGGGCTCTCGCCCCTCCCACGCCATGGAGGCTGATACGTCTCCAACGTATCTATAATTTTTGATTGCTCCATGCTATATTATCTACTATTTTGAATGTTTATGGGCTTTATTATACATTTTTATATCATTTTTGGGACCAACCTATTAACCCAGAGCCCAGTGCTAGTTTTTGTTTTTGCCCTGTTTTAGGGTTTCGAAGAAAAGGAAAATCAAACGGAGTCCAATTGACCCGAAACTTCACGGAACTCATTTTTGGAAGGAAAGAAGCCTAGATGACTTGGAGTGCACGTCGCGGAACCTACGAGGAGGTCACAAGGAAGGGGGCGCGCCCTCCACCCTCGTGAGCCCCTCGTGCCCCCCCTGACGTACTTCTTCCGCCTATATATCTCCATATACCCTAAAAACATCCGGGAGCAACATAGATCGGGAGTTCCGCCGCCAGAAGCCTCCGTAGCCTCTGAAACTCAATCTAGACCCGTTCCGGCACCCTGCCGGAGGGGGCAATCCTTCTCCGGTGGCCATCTTCATCATCCCGGTGCTCTCCATGACGAGGAGGGAGTAGTTCTCCCTCGGGGCTGAGGTTATGTACCAGTAGCTATGTGTTTGATCTCTCTCTCTCTCGTGTTCTTGAGATGATACGATCTTGATGTATCGCGAGCTTTGCTATTATATTTGGATCCTGTGATGTTTCTTCCCCCCTCTTCTCTCTTGTAATGAATCGAGTTTCCCCTTTGAAGTAATCTTATCGGATTGAGTCTTTAAAGACTTGAGAACACTTGATGTATGTCTTGCCGTGGATATCTATGGTGACAATGGGATACCACGTGCCACTTGATGTACGTTTTGGTGACCAACTTGCGGGTTTCGTGACATTGGGAACCTATGCATAGGGGTTGGCACACGTTTTTGTCGTGATTCTCCGGTAGAAACTTTGGGGCACTCTTTGAGGTTCTTTGTGTTGGTTGAATAGATGAATTGAGATTGTGTGATGCATATCGTATAATCATGCCCACGGATACTTGAGGTGACATTGAAGTATCTAGGTGACATTAGGGTTTTGGTTGATTTGTATCTTAAGGTGTTATTCTAGTACGAACTCTAGGGCTGTTTGTGACACTTATAGGAATAGCCCAACGGATTGATTGGAAAGAATAACTTTGAGGTGGTTTTTTACCCTACCATAATCTCTTCGTTCGTTCTCCGCTATTAGTGACTTTGGAGTGACTCTTTGTTGCATGTTGAGGGATAATTTTATGATCCAATTATGTTAGTATTGTTGAGAGGACTTACAGTAGTGAAAGTATGAACCCTAGGCCTTATTTCCTATCATTGCAATACCGTTTACGCTCACTTTTATCATTAGTTACCTTGCTGTTTTTATATTTTCAGATTACAAATACCTTTATCTACCATCCATATTGCACTTGTATCACCATCTCTTCGCCGAACTAGTGCACCTATACAATTTACCATTGTATTGGGTGTGTTGGGGACACAAGAGACTCTTTGTTATTTGGTTGCAGGGTTGCTTGAGAGAGACCATCTTCATCCTACGCCTCCTACGGATTGATAAACCTTAGGTCATCCACTTGAGGGAAATTTGCTACTGTCCTACAAACCTCTGCACTTGGAGGCCCAACAACGTCTACAAGAAGAAGGTTGTGTAGTAGACATCAAGCTCTTTTCTGGCGCCGTTGCCGGGGAGGTGAGTGCTTGAAGGTATATCTTTAGATCTTTCAATAAAGTCTTTTAGTTTCTTGTTTTATCACTAGTTTAGTTTATAAAAGAAAATTACAAAAAATGGAATTGAGTTTGTCTCATACGCTTCACCTTTTTAATATCTTTTGTGAGTATGATGGAAAGGATAATTGTGCTCAAGTGCTAGAAGAAGAAATCTACAAAATGTTTGGCACTAAATCTTTGAATGATGAGCATGATTGCAATGTTTTTAGTACGAATTCTTTGAATATCCATGATGCTAATGATGATTGCACTAGTTATGATGAAAATACCTCCTATAAACATGTCAATTTTTGTGGAGTAGATTGGGTTTGCAAGTACACACCGAATAGGGAAGATAGATATTGTAAGAGGCATAAGTACTTAGAAACAAAATTGTTGCAAGAAAGTCTAGATGAATGTGATGAAAGATTCAATATTTTTCGTGCCCCTTGTGAACTTTGCAATGAACATGGTCATTTAAAGCTCCAATGCTATTTGTTTCATGATCAAGTCGTGTCCAAACATTGTGATAATTTGATTACCCTTGAGCATCATAAAGAGCTTAGCCTTCTTTTGGGTTATGAAGAAATGAAACGTATAACTGAGGGTATTCCAAAGTTTAATCTTGATAGAGTTCTTGATTTTGATCTAGAGAATATTTATACGTATTGTGCGGTGAATTGCATTGAAAATCCTTATATTGCCAACTACATAAAGAAAAGGAAACAAATAGAAGATGAAGAGAATACTAATGAAAGGGAAGAGACTTCCCAATATCCTCCTATTATCTCTTATGATGAATCAGGCAACGAGGAGGAGCCTCCTATTCAACCAATCTCATTAATAAGGAGCTCCAAAAAGAGGATTGAACCCACACACGATGTGGTAAAGAAGAAGAAAAGAAAAAGGAAGAGAGGTAAAAAGGTATCTCTCCCAAATAAAGTTGCTCCTATTATTGTTGTGCCTCATGAAAATGAAGATGATACACTTGATGATGATCTCGTTATGCCTATTTCTTGTTGTGATGATTATGATTGGGAAGATAATGATACTTCTTATGATCTTGAAAATCTTTTTGGCACATGCTTGGAAGAATATAATAATTGCTATACTATTGGTGCTATCCATGCTATTAATGATGAGAGTGATTATGCTTATGATACGAAAAGGCCCAAGCTTGGGCAAGCTATGTTTGATGAGGATGACATATTTGAGAATATATTTGCTGCAATTAATGTATGTCCCAAGCTTGGGGATTTTATGTTTAATAATGATGATATTTTTAGCCTTCCATGTTTTGATATGCAAAGTGATTATGATGAGAACAAAGTTGCTACTTATGATGATTATTGTGATGAAACTTATGCTATAAAAAGTAGTGATGATTATATTTATAAAACTTGTCATGATTATGATTACCCCTTCTCTGAACATTACTCTTTTAATATGGAAACAATTTATAGTATTCGACTTTCCTATGATACTCCCACTATTCCGAATGAGAAGAATTTTGCCTATGTGGAGAGTAATAAATTTTCTATGCTTGTAGATCATGAAAAGAATGCTTTAGGTGCTGGTTATATTGTTGAATTCATTCATGATGCTACTGAAAATTATTATGAGGGAGGAACATATGCTTGTAGGAATTGCAATAATATCAAGTTTCCTCTCTATGTGCTTAAAATTTTGAAGTTATGCTTGTTTTACCTTCCTATGCAAGTTGATTCTTGTCCCCACAAGTTGTTTTCTCACAAAATACCTATGCATAGGAAGTGGGTTAGACTTAAATGTGCTAGTCATATTCTTCATGATGCTCTCTTTATGTTACAATTCTTATCTTTTATGTGAGCATCATTGAAATCATCATGCCTAGCTAGGGGCGTTAAACGATAGCGCTTGTTGGGAGGCAACCCAATTTTATTTTTGTTCCTTGACTTTTGTTCCTGTTTAGTAATAAATAATTCATATAGCCTCTGTTTAGATGTGGTTTTATGTGTTTAATTAGTGTATGTGCCAAGTAGAACCTTTGGGAAGATTTGGGGAAAGTCTTGTTGATCATGCTGTCAAAAACAGAAACTTTAGCGCTCATGAGAACTCCTGCCATTTTTATTTGGAGAGTTATATTTAGTTAATTCTTTTTGGAGATGATTAATAGATAAATTCCTCAGGGCGAGCAATTTATTTGAGAATTTTATGAGTTCCAGAATTATACGTTTGATCCAGATTACTACAGACTGTTCTGTTTTTGACAGATTCTGTTTTTCATGTGTTGTTTACTTATTTTGATGAATCTATGGCTAGTAAAATAGTTTATAAACCATAGATAAGTTGGAATACAGTAGGTTTAACACCAATATAAATAAAGAATGAGTTCATTACAGTACCTTGAAGTGGTGATTTATTTTCTTATACTAACGGAGCTCACGAGTTTTCTACTTTAAGTTTTGTGTTGTGAAGTTTTCAAGTTTTGGGTAAAGATTCGATGGACTATGGAATAAGGAGTGGAAAGAGCCTAAGCTTGGGGATGCCCAAGGCACCCCAAGGTAATATTCAAGGACAACCAAGAGCCTAAGCTTGGGGATGCCCCGGAAGGCATCCCATCTTTCGTCTTCGTTCATCGGTAACTTTACTTGGAGCTATATTTTTATTTACCACATGATATGCATTTTGCTTGGAGCGTCAATTTATTTTGTTAGGATTTGCTTTCTGTTATTTAGAACAATGTTTTTCATCTTTTATTTCAATAAAATTGGCATTGATAGCCTTTACTATGCCTATGTTACAAGTATACATGTTGCTGTTTGAAAACAGAAAGTTTACCGCTGTTGCAATAATTCCCTAGAAAAGTCAAAATGTTATCAAATGTTGAAACCTTTTTCATATTAATATCTTATAAATTTAATACAGTGGAAATTTTATTTCATAATTTTTGGAGCTAGGGAAGTATGGATGTTGCAGCATTCTTTACAGACTATCCTGTTTAGGCAGATTGCTGTTATGTTTGCATTGTTTGCATATGTTTGCTTCTTTAATGATTCTATTTGAGGATAGGACTATTAAATATGCTGAGGCATTTAGTATGCAATGTTGAATAATAATTTTAGTTATTTTCTACAGTAGAGTATGATAAGGTTTTGGCAATGGTTTATACTAACTTATCTCACGAGTCCTTGTTGAGTTTTGTGTGGATGAAGCTTTTGAGATTTAGGGAGACCGTGATATGAGAGGAATTAAGGAGACACAAAAGCTCAAGATTGTGGATGCCCAAGGCACCCCAAGATAATATCTCAAGAAGTCTCAAGCGTCTAAGCTTGGGGATGCCCCGGTTGGCATCCCACCTTTCTTCTTCAACAATTATCGGTTAGTTTCGGTTGATCCTAAGTTTTTGCTTCTTCACATGATGTCTGCCATCCTTAGAATGTCATTTTATTTTTCTTTGCTTGCTGTTTGAATAGAATACCAAGATCTGAAATTATTAAATGTTAGAGAGTCTTCACATAGTTGCATAATTATTCGACTACTCATTGATCTTCACTTATATCTTTCGGAGTAGTTTGTCATTTGCTCTAGTGCTTCACTTATATCTTTTTAGAGAATGGTGGTAGTTTTATTTTGAAGAAATAGATGAACTCTCATGCTTCACTTAGATTATTTTGAGAGTCTTAAATAGCATGGTAATTTACTTAAAATCCTAATATGCTAGGTATACAAGATTAATAATAAAACTTTCTTATGAGTGTTTTGAATACTAAGAGAAGTTTGATTCTTGATGATTGTTTTGAGATATGGAGGTAATAATATCAAAGTCGTGCTAGTTGAGTAGTTGTGAATTTGAGGAATACTTGTGTTGAAGTTTGCAAGTCCCGTAGCATGCACGTATGGTAAACGTTATGTAACAAATTTGAAACATGAGGTGTTATTTGATTGTCCTCCTTATGAGTGGCGGTCGGGGACGAGCGATGGTCTTTTCCTACCAATCTATCCCCCTAGGAGCATGCGTGTAGTGCCGAGGTTTTTGATGACTTGTAGATTTTTGTAATAAGTATGTGAGTTCCTTATGACTAATGTTGGGTCCATGGACTATACGCACTCTCACCCTTCCATCCTTGCTAGCCTCTTCAGTACCGTGCATAGCCCTTTCTCACATTGAGAGTTGGCGCAAACTTCGCCGGTGCATCCAAACCCCGTGATATGATACGCTCTGTCACACATAAACCTCCTTATATATTCCTCAAAACAGCCACCATACCTACCTATTATGGCATTTCCATAGCCATTCCGAGATATATTGCCATGCAACTTTCCATCATTCCGTTCATCATGACACATTCATCATTGTCATATTGCTTTGCATGATCATGTAGTTGACATCGTATTTGTGGCAAAGCCACCGTTCATAATTTTTCATACATGTCACACTTGATTCATCGCAATCCCGGTACACCACCGGAGGCATTCATATAGAGTCATACTTTGTTCTAGTATCGAGTTGTAATCATTGAGTTGTAAATAAATAGAAGTGTGATGATCATCATTATTAGAGCATTGTCCCAAGTGAGGAATAAAAAAAGAGAAAGGCCATAAAAAAAGAGAAGGCCCAAAAAAATAGAAATGCCATAAAAAAAGAGAAGGCCCCAAAAAAAGAGAAAGTCCATAAAAAAAGAGAAGGCCAAATAAAAAAATGAGAGAAAAAGAGAGAAGGGACAATGTTACTATCCTTTTACCACACTTGTGCTTCAAAGTAGCACCATAATCTTCATAGTAGAGAGTCTCTCATGTTATCACTTTCATATACTAGTGGGAATTTTTCATTATAGAACTTGGCTTGTATATTCTAACAATGGGCCTCCTCAAGTGCCCTAGGTCTTCGTGAGCAAGCAAGTTGGATGCACACCCACTTAGTTTCTTTTGTTGAGATTTTATACATTTATAGCTCTAGTGCATCCGTTGCATGGCAATCCCTACTCCTTGCATTAACATCAATCGGTGGGCATCTCCATAGCCCATTGATTAGCCTCGTTGATGTGAGACTTTCTCCTTTTTGTCTTCTCCACATAACCCCCTCATTATATTCTATTCCACCCATAGTGCTATATCCATGGCTCGCGCTCATGTATTGCGTGAAAGTTTATAGGTTTGAGATTACTAAAGTATGAATCAATTGCTTGGCTTGTCATTGGGGTTGTGCATGATGAGAGCATTATTGTGTGACGAAAATGAAACATGACTAAACTATATGATTTTGTAGGGATGAACTTTCTTTGTCCATGTTATTTTGAGAAGACATAATTGCTTAGTTAGTATGATTGAAGTATTATCATTTTTATGTCAATATGAACTTTTGTCTTGAATCTCATGGATCTGAATATTCCTACCACAATTAAGAAGAATCACATTGAAATTATGCCAACTAGCATTCCACATCAAAAATTCCTTTTTATCATTTACCTACTCGAGGACGAGCATGAATTAAGCTTGGGGATGTTGATACGTCTCCAACGTATCTATAATTTTTGATTGCTCCATGCTATATTATCTACTATTTTGAATGTTTATGGGCTTTATTATACACTTTTATATCATTTTTGGGACCAACCTATTAACCCAGAGCCCAGTGCTAGTTTTTGTTTTTACCCTGTTTTAGGGTTTCGAAGAAAAGGAAAATCAAACGGAGTCCAATTGACCCGAAACTTCACGGAACTCATTTTTGGAAGGAAAGAAGCCCAGAAGACTTGGAGTGCACGTCGGGGAACCTACGAGGAGGTCACGAGGCAGGGGGGCGTGCCCACCCCCCTGGGCGTGCCCTCCACCCTCGTGAGCCCCTCGTGGCCCCCCTGACGTACTTCTTCCGCCTATATATCTCCATATACCCTAAAAACATCCGGGAGCAACATAGATCGGGAGTTCCGCCGCCAGAAGCCTCCGTAGCCACCGAAACTCAATCTAGACCTGTTCCGGCACCCTGCCGGAGGGGGCAATCCTTCTCCGGTGGCCATCTTCATCATCCCGGTGCTCTCCATGACGAGGAGGGAGTAGTTCTCCCTCGGGGCTGAGGGTATGTACCAGTAGCTATGTGTTTGATCTCTCTCTCTCTCTCTCTCTCTCTCTCTCTCTCTCTCGTGTTCTTGAGATGATACGATCTTGATGTATCGCGAGCTTTGCTATTATATTTGGATCCTATGATGTTTCCTCCCCCCTCTTCTCTCTTGTAATGAATCGATTTTCCCCTTTGAAGTAATCTTATCGGATTGAGTCTTTAAAGACTTGAGAACACTTGATGTATGTTTTGCCGTGGATATCTGTGGTGACAATGGGATACCACGTGCCACTTGATGTACGTTTTGGTGACCAACTTGCGGGTTTCGTGACATTGGGAACCTATGCATAGGGGTTGGCACATGTTTTCATCGTGATTCTCTGGTAGAAACTTTGGGGCACTCTTTGAGGTTCTTTGTGTTGGTTGAATAGATGAATTGAGATTGTGTGATGCATATCGTATAATCATGCCCACGGATACTTGAGGTGACATTGAAGTATCTAGGTGACATTAGGGTTTTGGTTGATTTGTATCTTAAGGTGTTATTCTAGTACGAACTCTAGGGCTGTTTGTGACACTTATAGGAATAGCCCAACGGATTGATTGGAAAGAATAACTTTGAGGTGGTTTCGTACCCTACCATAATCTCTTCGTTCGTTCTTCGCTATTAGTGACTTTGGAGTGACTCTTTGTTGCATGTTGAGGGATAATTTTATGATCCAATTATGTTAGTATTGTTGAGAGGACTTACAGTAGTGAAAGTATGAACCCTAGGCCTTATTTCCTATCATTGCAATACCGTTTACGCTCACTTTTATCATTAGTTACCTTGCTGTTTTTATATTTTCAGATTACATATACCTTTATCTACCATCCATATTGCACTTGTATCACAATCTCTTCGCCGAACTAGTGCACCTATACAATTTACCATTGTATTGGGTGTGTTGGGGACACAAGAGACTCTTTGTTATTTGGTTGCAGGGTTGCTTGAGAGAGACCATCTTCATCCTACGCCTCCTACGGATTGATAAACCTTAGGTCATCCACTTGAGGGAAATTTTCTACTGTCCTACAAACCTCTGCACTTGGAGGCCCAACAACGTCTACAAGAAGAAGGTTGTGTAGTAGACATCAGAGGCCATGGACCAGAGGGGAAACCCTTCTCCCATCTAGGGAGGAGGTCAAGGAAGAAGAAGAAGAAGGAGGGAGGCTCTCTCCCGCTCGCCTCCGGTGGCACCGGAGTGCCACCGGGGGCCATCATCATCACCGCAATCTTCACCAACAACTTCACCACCATCATCATCAACTGTTCCCCCTCTATGCAGCGGTGTAACCACTCTCTTACCCGTTATAATCTCTACTTAAACATGGTGCTCAACGCTATATATTATTTCCCAATGATGTATGGCTATCCTATGATGTTTGAGTAGATCTGTTTTGTCCTATGGGCTATTTGATTATCGTGATTGGTTTGATTTGCATGTTTTATTATTGGTGCTGTCCTATGGTGCTCTCCGTGTCGCGCAAGCGTGAGGGATCCCCGCTGTAGGGTGTTGCAATACGTTTATGATTCGCTTATAGTGGGTTGCGTGAGTGACTGAAACACAAACCCGAGTAAGGGGGTTGTTGCGTATGGGATAAAGAGGACTTGATACTTTAATGCTATGGTTGGGTTTTACCTTAATGATCTTTAGTAGTTGCGGATGCTTGCTAGAGTTCCAATCATAAGTGCATATGATCCAACTAGAGAAAGTATGTTAGCTTATGCCTCTCCCTCATATAAAATTGCAATAATGAGTACCGGTCTAGTTATCGATTGCCTAGGGACAAATAACTTTCTCATAACAAAAAGCTCTCTACTAAAACTAATTTAGTTGTGTCTTTATCTAAACAGCCCCTACTTTTTATTTACGTAATCTTTATTATCTTGCAAACCTATCCAACAACACCTACAAAGTACTTCTAGTTTCATACTTGTTCTAGGTAAAGCAAACATCAAGCGTGCGTAGAGTTGTATCGGTGGTCGATAGAACTTGAGGGAATATTTGTTCTACCTTTAGCTCCTCGTTGGGTTCGACACTCTTACTTATCGAAAACTGTTGCGATCCCCTATACTTGTGGGTTATCAATCAACCTTGTTAGTGGATTCCTTTTGATGAGCATGAGATGGATGAAACTATAAGGCACAACCTTATGTACCCTCCTCTTACTTTCTGTTATTTATATTAAATAAAATAAAAATAGTATTTTTCTGTCTATTATATGATTTATCCATGCAATATAAAAATACCCCAAAAATAAAAGTTCTCCAAATGCCCTGAAATTTAAATATGATTTTTTCTGGAATATTTGAGAATATTTGGCACTGAGAACACAGCAGGAGGAGCTGGCACCTGGCCACGAGGGTCAGGAGCGTGCCCTACCCCCCTGGCACGCCCCCTGCCTCGTGGGCCCACGGTGGCCCTCCTCCACTTATTCCTGCACCCAGACACTTCTTCTTCCTCCTACAAACACGAACATCCAGCTCAAGCACGAGTTCTAGCTCATTTTGCTTCGATTTTCGATCTCCTTGCTCAAAGCACCTCTCACAAAACTGCTTGGGGAGATTGTTCCTTGGTATGTGACTCCTCCATTGGTCCAATTAGTTTTTGTTCTAGTGCTTTATTCATTGCAAATTTTTGCTGCTTAGGTAACCCTGTTCTTGAGCTCGCATGTCAAATTTATATGGTCAAAAGTAGTTCTGATGCATGATATAGGCCCTAGGCACTTGTAGGAGTAGTTGCTATCAATATTATTGAGTTTGGTGCACTTTTATTTTGAAGTTACTAAAAATTTCAGAATTTTTCAGAAAATAATGAGAAGACTTTTGAGGGGCTCATCGAGCCGAAGCTCGAAGGAAAAGGCACAGAAGCCCAAATATAATCTGCCTCGTACCGCGGAGGTTCGGTCGTGTGAATGGCCTTCCGATGATTTCTTGAGAGCAGCCGGGATTTATGAAGATTTTTATGAATTGACTGAGAATGCAGGCCTCACTACCTTCCTCCACGATCGACGCGAACAGTATCTCTTACTCACCAATATCTTTGTGCAAAACTTTCATTTCCATGCTAGGAGCTCACCACCTGCTGTGGAATTTTATCTATATGATGAGTATAAGGAGATGTCACTTTATGATTTTTGTCGGGTCTATTTGATCCCTTTCGAGGGCAGCGTAGAGGAACCACATCGTGACGATGTGGATGGGTTTATTGATACCATCACTGTAGGGGAAATGAGGAAGGTTTCCGATGCACGAATCACTAGCATACATTTTCCTGTTTTACGCTACTTTGCAATATTTGCTAGTCGTTGCTTAATTGGTCGCGGAAACTGTGGAAACCTTAGTATTCTTGATATTATTATTCTGTTCCATGGTTTGTTCGGTGATCACTCTATTAGTATGGGCGGTATTATTGCTAAATGGTTAAGTCTGAATCGTACCAAAGGGCCCATCTTTGGAGGCATTTATGCCTCACGCCTAGCTGCACATTTCAACATACCGATTAGGCATTATGAGAAGGAAGAAAAATTGTTGCCCAATGTTTATTTAGATTATAAAAGTATGGTGGCACATGATTTTATTGTTAAGAATAGGGAAGGAGAGCTTAAATACAAATTGTTCTTTGATAAATATCATCCTGAGACTATTACCCTGCTGATAACCCACAAGTATAGGGGATCGCAATAGTTTTTGATAAGTAAGAGTGTCGAACCCAACGAGGAGCTAAAGGTAGAACAAATATTCCCTCAAGATCTATCGACCACCGATACAACTCTACGCACGCTAGATTTTCGCTTTACCTAGAACAAGTATGAAACTAGAAGTACTTTGTAGGTGTTGTTGGATAGGTTTGCAAGACAATAAAGATTACGTAAATAAAAAGTGGGGGCTCTTTAGATAAAGACACAACTAATTTAGGTTTAGTAGAGAGCTTGTTGTTACGAGAAAATTATTTGTCCCTAGGCAATCGATAACTAGACCGGTAATCATTATTGCAATTTTATTTGAGGGAGTGGCATAATCTAACATAATTTCTCTTCCTGGATCATATGCACTTATGATTGGAACTCTAGCAAGCATCCGCAACTACTAAAGATCATTAAGGTAAAACCCAACCATAGCATTAATGCATCAAGTCCTCTTTATCCCATATGCAACAACCCCATTACTCGGGTTTGTGTTTTAGTCACTCACGCAACCCACTATAAGCGAATCATGAACGTATTGCAACACCCTACAACGGGAATCCCTCACACTTGCGCGACACGGAGAGCACCATAGGACAGCACCAATAACAAAACATGCAACTCAAACCAATCTTGATCATCAAATAGCCCATAGGACAAAACGGGTCTACTCAAACATCATAAGATAGCCATACATCATTGGGAAATAATATATAACGTTGAGCACCATGTTTAAGTAGAGATTACAGCGGGTAAAAGAGGGATTACACCGCTGCATAGAGGGTGGAAGAGTTGGCGATGATGGCGGTGATGTTGTTGGTGAAGATTGCGGTGATGATGATGGCCACGGCAGCGTTCTAGTGCCACCGAAAGAGAAGGGGAGAGGGGGCCCCTTCGTCTTCTTCTTACTTGACCTCCTCCCTAGATGGGAGAAGGGTTTCCCCTCTGGTCCTTGGCCTCCATGGCTTGGGAGGGGCGAGAGCCCCTCCGAGATTGGATCTGCCTCTCTGTCTCTCTCTGTTTCTGCGTTCTCAGATTCTACCCTTTCACCGTTTTATATATTCCCAGAGATCCGTAACTCCGATTGGGCTGAAATTTTGACACGATCTCTATCCGGGAATTAGCTTTCTTGCGGCGGAAGAAGGGCTCCAACCTCCTTACGGGGTGGCCACGAGGGTCAGGGGCGCGCCCCCATGCCTCCTGGGCCCCTCGAGGATCGTCTCGCGTTGATTTCACTTCCCAAAAATCACATATATTCCAAAAAAATCTCTGTCCGTTTTTATCCTGTTTGGACTCCGTTTGATATGGATTTTCCGTGAAACAAAAAAAATCCAACAAACAGGAACTGGCACTGGGCACTAGATCAATATGTTAGTCCCAAAAATAATATAAGAAGTTGCCAAAAGTATATGAAAGTTGTAGAATATTGGCATGGAACAATCAAAAATTATAGATACGACGGAGATGTATCAGCATCCCCAAGCTTAATTCCTGCTCGTCCTCGAGTAGGTAAATGATAAAAAAGATAATTTTTGATGTGGAATGCTACCTAGCATAATCTTGATCACATATCTAATCATGGCATGAACATTAAGATACGAGTTATTCAAAGCAATAGTCTATCATTTGACATAAAAACAATAATACTTCAAGCCTACTAATAAAGCAATCATGTCTTTTCAAAATAACATGGACAAATAAAGTTATCCCTACAAAATCATATAGTCTGGCTATGCTCCATCTTCTTCACACAAAATATTCACATCATGCACAACCCCGATGACAAGCCAAGCAATTGTTTCATACATTTGACGTTCTCAAACCTTTTCAACTTTCACTCAATACATGAGCGTGAGCCATGGACATAGCACTATAGGTGGAATAGAATATGATGGTGGAGGTTGTGTGGAGAAGACAAAAAAGGAGAAAGTCTCACATCGACGCAGTTAATCAATGGGCTATGGAGATGCCCATCAATTGATGTCAATGTGAGGAGTAGGGATTGCCATGCAACGGATGCACTAGAGCTATAAGTATATGAAAGCTCAAACTGAAACTAAGTGGGTGTGCATCCAACTTGCTTGCTCATGAAGACCTAGGGCATTTGAGGAAGCCCATCGTTGGAATATACAAGCCAAGTTCTATAATGAAAATTCCCGCCAGTATATGAAAGTGGTAACTCAAGAGACTCTCTATATGAAGAACATGGTGCTACTCTGAAGCACAAGTGTGGAAAAAGGATAGTAACATTGCCCCTTCTCTCTTTTTCTCTCATTTTTTTTCATTTTTTTCATTTTTTTTCTTTTTTGGGCCTTCTCTTTTTTTGGCCTTTCTCTTTTTTTTCGTCCGGAGTCTCATCCCGACTTGTGGGGGAATCATGGTCTCCATCATCCTTTCTCACTGGGGCAATGCTCTAATAATGATGATCATCACACTTTTATTTACTTACAACTCAATATTACAACTCGATATCTAGAACAAAGATATGACTCTATATGAATGCCTCCGGCAGTGTACCGGGATGTGCAACGATCTAGCATAGCAATGACATCAAAAAATGGACAAGCCATGAAAACATCATGCTAGCTATCTTATGATCATGCAAAGCAATATGACAATGATGCTCAAGTCATGTATATGATGATGATGGAAGTTGCATGGCAATATATCTCGGAATGGCTATGGAAATGCCATGATAGGTAGGTATGGTGGCTGTTTTGAGGAAGATATAAGGAGGTTTGTGTGTGATAGTGTATCATATCACGGGGTTTGGATGCACCGGCGAAGTTTGCACCAACTCTCGAGGTGAGAAAGGGCAATGCACGGTACCGAAGAGGCTAACAATGATGGAAGGGTGAGAGTGCGTATAATCCATGGACTCAACATTAGTCATAAAGAACTCACATACTTATTGCAAAAATCTATTAGTCATCGAAACAAAGTACTACGCGCATGCTCCTAGGGGGATATATTCGTAGGAAAAGACCATCGCTCGTCCCCGACCGCCACTCATAAGGAAGACAATCAATAAATACCTCATGCTCCAACTTCGTTACATAACGGTTCACCATACGTGCATGCTACGGGAATCACAAACCTCAAGACAAGTATTTCTACAATCCACAACCACCCACTAGCATGACTCTAATATCACCATCTTTATATCACAAAACTATTGCAAGGAATCAAACATATCATATTCAGTGATCTACAAGTTTTATGTAGGATTTTATGACTAACCATGTGAATGACCAGTTCCTGTCATCTCTCTAAATATATATAAGTGAAGCAAGAGAGTTTAATTATTTCTACAAAAGATATGCCCACGCTCTAATCAAATATAAGTGAAGCAAAAGAGCATTCTACAAATGGCGGTTTTCTATGTAAAGAGAAACAGGCAATCCAAACTTCAAATGATATAAGTGAAGCACATGAAGCATTCTATAAGGCCATACTCAAAAGATATAAGTGAAGTGCATAGAGCATTCTATAAATCAACCAAGGACTATCTCATACCAACATGGTGCATAAAATAAATGTGAAAGTAAATTCAAAAGACGCTCCAAGATTGCACATATCACATGAACGAAACGAATTTGAAAACATACCGATACTTGCTGAAGAAAGAGGGGATGCCTTCCGGGGCATCCCCAAGCTTGGACGCTTGAGTCTCCTCGAATATTTACTTGGGGTGCCTTGGGAATCCCCAAGATTGAGCTGTTGCCTCTCTTCCTTCTTCTCACATCGAGACCTTCTCGATCATCGAACACTTCATCCACACAAAACTTCAACAGAAAACTCGGTAAGATCCGTTAGTATAATAAAGCAAATCACTACTCTAAGTACTGTTGCAAACCAATTCATATTTTGTTTTGGAATTGTGTCTACTGTAGTATAACTTTTTTCATGGCTTAATCCACTGATATAAATCGATAGTTTCATCAAAACAAGCAAACTATGTATCAAAAACAGAATCCGTCTAAAACAGAACAGTCTGTAACAATCTGAACATTCACCATACTTCTCTTACTTGAACAATTCTACCAAAATTATTAAAAATAAAAAATTTGTATAGGAAGACAGTGCAAAAAGAATCAGAACCGTTTTACGTTCCAACTAAAAATGTAAAATCGCGCACTACAGCCAAAGTTTCTGTCCTGCACCGTACAAACCATCAATCAAATGTAAACATCCTAAAGACAAACCTTGGCACATTATTTTTATAATACAATGGAATTGTACAAGGGGATAATTATTTTTATTGAAAAGTTTCTGTAATCAAGATTCACAAAGTTGCCGTGAGCATGAACAAAGTTCAAGGAGCTCTCCCACTTCAACAATGCTTGTCTTTCTCACTTTCACTTTCCTTTTTGAAAAAGTTTTGGGTTCCCCTCTTTATTTTTGTTGTTTTTAAATTATATGAAAGCACTCAATAGAAATAAATGACTCTCTAAAACTTCTGGGTTGTCTCCCTGGCAGCGCTTTCTTTAAAGGCATTAAGCTAGGCATATAGTGCTCAAGTAATGGATCCACCCAGATCCCAAGGTATATCAAAGCCAATTTTAATTAACAATGATTTATAATTTAGTAGTGAGCACAAAGTAACATATATCATGCAACAACAAAGTCTAACTCTCTTCCTATGCATCGGCATGTCATAAAGGAACAATTCATGCACACATAGTAAAGGCCAATGCATAGTATAAACAGTTTCTTGCAATTTTGTTGTATTGGAAACATAGAGATGTGGAGATATAGTTCCTCTCTCATAATAATTGCAAGTAGGAGCAGCAAGAACATGCATATTATATCTATCAAAATCATCATGTGTAGTAGTAAAACACAACGCATCAATGTAATCCTTAATAAGGGCAAACTTCTCCGATATAGTGTAGTCGGGAGAATTCAAAAAGATAATAGGACTATCATGCGTGGGTGCAATAGCAACAATTTCATGTTTAACATAAGGAACTATAGCAAGTTCATCTCCATAAGCATAATTCATATTGGCATCTTGGCCACAAGCATAGCAAGCATCATCAAAAAGGGATATTTCAAGAGAATCAAAGGGATCATAATAGTCATCATAGAAATCATCCTTCGGTAAGCACGAAGGGAAATTAAACAATTTATGAGTTGAAGAGTTACTCTCATTAGAAGGTGGGCACGGGTAGCTAATCCGCTATTCCTCCTCTTGTTCTTCGCTCTCCTCCTCATCTTTTTCATCCAATGAGCTCACAGTTTCATCAATTTCTTCTTCCATAGACTCCTGTAAAATATTAGTCTCTTCTTGGACAGCGGGGTAGTCCTCAATATATGGTTCAACATAGGCATTAGAAGCATAATTATCATAGCAATATTTAAGTATGGCAAAATTTTCAGATTTGTAAAGAGTAGCATCATACTTCTAAATCAAAGAAGCAATTTCGTAAGCACCTTTAAAAGCAACAAATTCTTCAATTTGTTGAACATCATAGTAACTATAAACACCCTTAGCATACGAAGATACGATTCCATTATCACTAAACTCACATTGATAGGGAAGGTGTTTCTTAGGGTTTTCAGAACAACAAATAAAATCATATATTTCACATAAATTCCAAGCATAGCATTGCAAACGATGAATTTGACCCAGTAAAAGTTTCCCTTTTCAGATATACGGTGTCGAACATAACAAGCATGCTCATCTAAAGATTTGCCCTCAACTAAGCTAGTTGGGGTTTCAGCACGAGCACAAAGGGATCGAGGATGATCCAAGTAATAACCTTCAGCAGTGTGATAGATTTTGAGAGGTTCTTCAACCATTGGTTTAGTAGGTACAACTAATTTTTTTGGTATTTTGCGTTTCCTACCCATAACTAAAGATAGAAAACAACTAAGAACAACAAATAAAAATTACTTAGTGATAAAGCAAACAAGCACACATGAGAATATTCGCCCCACGATATTGCTCCCTGGCAACGGCGCCAGAAAAAGGTCTTGATAACCCACAAGTATAGGGGATCACAACACTTTTCAATAAGTAAGAGTGTCGAACCCAACGAGGAGCTAAAGGCAGAACAAATATTCCCTCAAGTTCTATCGACCACCGATACAACTCTACGCACGCTAGATTTTCGCTTTACCTAGAACAAGTATGAAACTAGAAGTACTTTGTAGGTGTTGTTGGTGTTGGGGAACGTAGCAGAAA
Source organism: Triticum urartu (assembly GCF_003073215.2). Taxonomy (NCBI): domain Eukaryota; kingdom Viridiplantae; phylum Streptophyta; class Magnoliopsida; order Poales; family Poaceae; genus Triticum; species Triticum urartu. The sequence goes on along the minus strand of NC_053026.1, from coordinate 43,848,932 downwards.
TTCAAAATTTTCTATGCATCACCAAGATCAATCTATGGAGTAATCTAGCAACGAGGGGAAGGAGAGTGCATCTACATACCCTTGTAGATCGCTAAGCGGAAGCGTTCAAGTGAACGGGGTTGATGGAGTCGTACTCGTCGTGATCCAAATCACCGATGATCCTAGTGCCGAACGGACGGCACCTCCGTGTTCAACACACGTACAGCCCAGTGACGTCTCCTACGCCTTGATCCAGCAAGGGGAGAAGGAGAGGTTGGGGAAGACTCCATCCAACAGCAGCACGATGGCGTGGTGCTGGTGGAGGAGCATGGGATTCCAGCAGGCCTTCGCCAAGCACTACGAGAGACGAGGAGGAAGAGGGGTAGGGCTGCGCCAACAGGAGATTGAATCGCGTGTCTTGGGCAGCCCCAAACCTCAAGTATATATAGTGGGAGGGGAGGGGCTGCGCCCCCACCTAGGGTTCCCTCCCTAGGGGTGGCGGCAGCCCCCAGATCCCATCTAGGTGGCGGCCACAAGGGGGAGAGGGGGAGGCGCACCTGGGGTGGGCCTTAGGGCCCATCTGCCCTAGGGTTTGCCCCCTCCCCTCTTGGAGGCGCCTTGGGCCTTGGTGGGAGGCGCCCCAGCCCACCTAGGGGCTGGTCCCTTCCCACTATTGGCCCATGTAGGCCTCCGGGGGTGGTGGCCCCACCTGGTGGACCCCTGGACCCCTCTGGTGGTCCCGGTACACTACCGGTGATGCCCGGAACACTTCCGGTGGCCAAAACCATACTTCCTATATATCAATCTTTACCTCCGGACCATTCCGGAACTCCTCGTGACGTCCGAGATCTCATCTGGGACTCAGAACAACATTCGGTAACCACGTACATACTTTCCCTATAACCCTAGCGTCATCGAACCTTAAGTGTGTAGACCCTACGGGTTCGGGAACCATGCAGACATGACGGAGACAACTCTCCGGTCAATAACCAACAGCGGGATCTGGATACCCATGTTGGCTCCCACATGCTCCAAGATGATCTCATCGGATGAACCGCGATGTCAAGGACTTTATCAATCCCGTATACAATTCCCTTTGTCTAGCTTCGATCATCGGTATCCCGATACCTTGTTCAATCTCGTTACCGACAAGTCTCTTTACTCGTTCTGTAACACATCATCCCATGATCAACTCCTTGGTCACATTGTGCACATTATGATGATGTCCTACCGAGTGGGCCTAGAGTTACCTCTCCGTTTACACAGAGTGACAAATCCCAGTCTCGATTCGTGCCAACCCAACAGACACTTTCGGAGATACCCGTAGTGTACCTTTATAGCCACCCAGTTACGTTGTGACGTTTGGCACACCCAAAGCACTCCTACGGTATCCGGGAGTTGCACAATCTCATGGTCTAAGGAAATGATACTTGACATTAGAAAAGCTTTAGCATACGAACTACACGATCTTTGTGCTAGGCTTAGGATTGGGTCTTGTCCATCACATCATTCTCCTAATGATGTGATCCCATTATCAACGACATCCAATGTCCATGGTCAGGAAACCGTAACCATCTTATTGATCAACAAGCTAGTCAACTAGAGGCGTACTAGGGACATGGTGTTGTCTATGTATCCACACATGTATCTGAGTTTCCTATCAATACAATTCTAGCATGGATAATAAACGATTATGGTGAACAAGGAAATATAATAATAACCAATTTATTATTGCCTCTAGGGCATATTTCCAACAGTTGGATAGGTTTGCAAGATAATAAAGATTACATAAATAAAAAGTAGGGGCTGTTTAGATAAAACACAACTAAGTTATGTTTAGTAGAGAGCTTGTTGTTACGAGAAAGTTATTTGTCCCTAGGGAATCGATAACTAGACCGGTAATCATTATTGAAATTTTATTTGAGGGAGAGGCATAAGCTAACATACTTTCTCTACTTGGATCATATGCACTTATGATTGGAACTCTAGCAAGCATCCGCAACTACTAAAGATCATTAAGGTAAAACCCAACCATAGCATTAAAGCATCAAGTCTTTTTTATCCCATACGCAACAACCCCCTTACTCGGGTTTGTGTTTCAGTCACTCACGCAACCCACTATAAGCGAATCATGAACGTATTGCAACACCCTACAGCGGGGATCCCTCACGCTTGCCTGACACAGAGAGCACCATAGGACAGCACCAATAATAAAACATGCAACTCAAACCAATCTTGATCATCAAATAGCCCATAGGACAAAACGGGTCTACTCAAATATCATAAGATAGCCATACATCATTGGGAAATAATATATAGCGTTGAGCACCATGTTTAAGTAGAGATTACAGCGGGTAAAAGAGGGGTTACACCGCTGCATAGAGGGCGGAAGAGTTGGTGATGATGGCGGTGAAGTTGTTGGTGAAGATTGCGGTGATGATGATGGCCACAGCAGCGTTCCTGTGCCACCGGAAGAGAAGGGGAGAGGGGGGCCCTTCGCCTTCTTCTTCCTTGACCTTCTCCCTAGATGGGAGAAGGGTTTCCCCTCTGGTCCTTGGCCTCCATGGCTTGGGAGGGGCGAGAGCCCCTCCGAGATTGGATCTGTCTCTCTATGTCTCTCTGTTTCTGCGTTCTCAGATTCTACCCTTTCACCGTTTTATATATTCCCGGACATCCGTAACTCCGATTGGGCTGAATTTTTGACACGATCTCTACCCGGAAATTAGCTTTCTTGCAGCGAAAGAAGGGCTCCAACCGCCTTACGGGGTGGCCACGGGGGTCAGGGGTGCGCCGCCCTGCCTCCTGGGCCCCTCGAGCATCGTCTCGCGTTTATTTCACTTCCCAAAAATCACATATATTCCAAAAAATCCCTGTCCGTTTTTATCCCGTTTGGACTCCGTTTGATATGGATTTTCTGCGAAACAAAAAACATGCAACAAACATGAACTAGCACTGGGCACTGGATCAATATGTTAGTCCCAAAAATAGTATAAAAAGTTGCCAAAAGTATATGAAAGTTGTAGAATATTGGCATGGAACAATCAAAAATTATAGATACGACGGAGACGTATCACCTGCCTGCTCCTTCCTTGTTTGATTTATCTGCAGGTAAGTACCTTGTTCCGTCAGAGGCTATTCACGCCTACCGGAACCCTACATCAGCCCCAGAGCCAGAGTCGGAACCACAAGTTGATCCTCCACGACAGTCTAATTATCTGTGGGATCCGGAGATGATTGCCAACCAGTGGCAATCAAAGTCTTCTTCATCTCAGTACGACCCCAACTATTATTATGGATATCCGCCAGGCCAGCCATGGCCACAGACCAACTTAGGCCAAAAGCCTAAGCTTGGGGGAGTACGTATTTCTCGCCGACATTATATTCATGTTCACACACTCATTGCTAGATGTCGGTGCTCATACTTTTTCATTGTATCATCCATGCTAGTTTATTTTCCTTTTTATGCATTATTCTTGTGTGTTTAATAAACCTTAAGAAAAAACACAAAAAAATTGTTTTAGCTTTTAGCAGGTTTTAATTTCCATGCTTGTAGTAGTAATTAAAAAAGAAAACCCAAAAAGATCTCCTGTTCTTCTTTTGCTTGTTGGGAGCTTTCCCGTGTAAATAGTATTATTTCTTTTCTTTTCTTTGGGGGCCGATAGGAGAAGTCCATGATTAAATTGTTGAAGTGGCTCTTATATGCATTATTGTTGATCTGACAAAAGAGCCCATATTGCCTTGTCTTCTCCTGTTTATTGAATGCTTGCAGATTCCAGCTTAGTCCAATGCACATGCACTATTATTATTATTCACACTATTCGGTCATGCAAGTGAAAGGCAATTATGACGATATATGATGGACTGACTGAGATGAGAAAAGCTGGTATGAACTCGACCTCTCTTGTTTTTGTAAATATGATTAGTTCATCGTTCCTGATTCAGCCTATTATGAATAAACATGTTTGCAATGACAACTAGAGATCATAGTTTCTTGTGCCATGCTTGATTAGCTAGGAGCTTATAATGGTTTACCTTGCGTGCCAACATGCTATTAAAATGGTTGTGATGTGGTATGATAGGGTGGTATCCTCCTCGGAATGATTTAAGTGATTTGACTTGGCGCATGTTCCCGCATGTAGTTGAAACAAAATCAACATAGCCTTCACGATATTTATGTTCATGGTGGATTATATCCTACTCATGCTTACACTCGGTGTTGATTAATTTTAATGCATGTTCATGACTGTTGTCGCTCTCTAGCTGGTCGTTTCCTAGTCTCTTGCTAACCTTCACCTATACTAAGTGGGAATGCTGCTTGTGCATCCAACTCCATAACTCCCAAAGTTATTCCATATGAGTCCACCATACCTACCTATATATGGTATCCACCTGCGGTTCCAAGTAAATTTGTATGTGCCAAACTCTAAACCTTCAAATAAATATCCTGTTTTGTATGCTCGAATAGCTCATGTATCAACTAGGGCTTTCTGTACCTTCCATGTTAGGCGGATTATTCTCAAAAGGAGTGGACTCCGCTCCTCACTCACGAGAAAAATGGCTGGTCACCGGGATGCCCAGTCCCATGTTTTATGCAAACTAAATCAAAATAATTGAAAACAAAAATCCCCCTGGGACTCTTGTTAGTTGGAGGCACTCGTTGTTTCGAGCAAGCCATGGATTGATGCTTGTTGGTGGAGGGGGAGTATAAACTTTACCATTCTGTTTGGGAACCGCCTATAATGTGTTTAGCATGGAAGATATAGCCATCTCTTGGTTGTTATGTTGACAATGAAAGTATACCACTCAAAATATTATTCACCTCTATTTCAAAACCGAGCTCTGGCACCTCTACAAATCCCTGCTTCCCTCTGCGAAGGGCCTATCTATTTACTTTCATGTTGAGTCATCACCCTCTTATTAAAAAGCACCAGTTGGAGAGCACTGCTGTCATTTGCATTCATTACTGTTAGTTTACACTGAGTATGACTTGACTGGATCTCTTTTACCATGAATTACAATGTCTAGTCAGTCCTTGATCTTTAAAGGTGCTCTGTATTTATGTTTTGCGGTCTCAGAAAGGGCTAGCGAGATACCATCTTGTTATATCATATTATGATTGTTTTGAGAAAGTGTTGTCATCCAAGATTTATTATTATTGCTCGCTAGTTGATTATGTCATTGATATGAGTAAACTTGAGACCTAAGCGTTATTGTGAATGTGGTTAGTCATAATCTTCGCTGGAAACTTGAATGCTGGCTTTACATATTTACAACAACAAGAGAAAACAGAGTTTGTAGAAGTTTTTCTTTATCACTTTCAGTTTGTCAACTGAATTGCTTGAGGACAAGCAAAGGTTTAAGCTTGGGGGAGTTGATACGTCTCTGTCATATCTACTTTTCCAAACACTTTTGCCCTTGTTTTGGACTCTAACTTGCATGATTTGAATGGAACTTACCCGGACTGACACTGTTTTCAGCAGAATTGCTAAGGTGTTATTTATGTGCAGAAACAAAAGTTTTCGGAATGACCTGAAACTTCATGGAACATCTATTCGGAAATAATAAAAAAATCCTTGCAAAAGATGAAGACCAGGGGGGCCACCACCTGTCCACGAGGGTGGGGGGCGCGCATGCCCCCCTAGGGCGCACCCCCTACCTCGTGGGCCCCCTGGAGCTCCTCCGACCTCAACTCCAACTCTATATATTTGGTTTCGGGGAGAAAAAAAATCAGAGAGAAGGATTCATCGCGTTTTACGATACAGAGCCGCCGCCAAGCCCTAAAACCTCTCGGGAGGGCTGATCTGGGGTCCGTTCGGGGCTCCGGAGAGGGGAATCCGTCGCCATCATCATCATCAACCATCCTCCATCACCAATTTCATGATGCTCACCGCCGTGCGTGAGTAATTCCATCGTAGGCTTGCTGGACGGTGATGGGTTGGATGAGATTTATCATGTAATCGAGTTAGTTTTGTTAGGGTTTGATCCCTAGTATCCACTATGTTGTGAGATTGATGTTGCTATGACTTTGCTATGCTTAATGCTTGTCACTAGGGCCCGAGTGCCATGATTTCAGATCTGAACCTATTATGTTTTCATCAATATATGGGAGTTCATGATCCTATCTTGCAAGTCTATAGTCACCTATTATGTGTTATGATCCATTAACCCTGAACTGACAATAATCGGGATACTTACCAGTGATGACCATAGTTTGAGGAGTTCATGTATTCACTATGTGCTAATGCTTTGTTTTGGTACTCTATTAAAAGGAGGCCTTAATATCCCTTAGTTTCCATTAGGACCCCACTGCCACAGGAGGGTAGGACAAAAGATGTCATGCAAGTTCTTTTCCATAAGCACGTATGACTATATTCGGAATACATGCCTATATTACATTGATGAATTGGAGCTAGTTCTGTGTCACCCTAGGTTATGACTATTACATGATGAACCGCATCCGGCATAATTCTCCATCACCGATCCATTGCTTACGAGCTTTCCATATATTGTTCTTCGCTTATTTACTTTTCCGTTGCTATTGCTATCATCATTACAAAATACCAAAAACACTACTTTTACTACTGTTACCTTTTGCTACCGTTACCACTACTATCATATTACTTTGCTACTAAATACTTTGTTGCAGATATTAAGTTTCCAGGTGTGGTTGAATTGACAACTTAGCTGCTAATACTTGAGAATATTCTTTGGCTCCCCTTGTGTCGAATCAATAAATTTGGGTTGAATACTCTACCCTCAAAAACTGTTGCGATCCCCTATACTTGTGGGTTATCAGGGCTAAGGGTACGTACCAGTAGCTATGTGTTTGATCTCTCTCTCTCTCGTGTTCTTGATTTGGCACGATCTTGATGTACCGCAAGCTTTGCTATTATAGTTGGATCTTATGATGTTTCTCTCCCTATACCTTCTTGTAATGGATTGCGTTTTCCCTTTGAAGTTATCTTATCAGATTGAGTCTTTAAGGATTTGAGAACACTTGATGTATGTCTTGCATGTGCTTATCTGTGGTGACAATGGGATATTCACGTGATCTACATGATGTATGTTTTGATGATCAACTTGCGGGTTCTGTGACCTTGTGAACTTATGCATAGGGGTTGGCACACGTTTTCTTCTAGATTCTCCGGTAGAAACTTTGGGGCACTCTTTGAAGTTCTTTGTGTTGGTTTGAACAGATGAATCTGAGATTGTGTGATGCATATCATATAATGAAACCGTCGATACTTGTGGTGACATTGGAGTATCTAGGTGACATTACATTTTTGGTTGATGTGTGTCTTAAGGTGTTATTTTAGTACAACTCTAGGGCTGTTTGTGACACTTATAGGAATAGCCCAATAGATCGATCAGAAATAATAACTTTGAGGTGGTTTCGTACCCTACAATAATCTTTTGTTTGTTCTTCGCCATTAATGACTTTGAAGTGACTCTTTGTTGCATGTTGAGGGATTGTTATATGATCTAATTATGTTATCATTGATGAGAGAACTTGCACTAGTGAAAGTATGAACCCTAGGCTTTGTTTCGAAGCATTGTACACTAGTAGAAAGGGTCAAATGTGAAGCACATTAGTGCCGGTTTGAATTTGAGCCGGCACTAATGTGACCATTAGTGCCGGTTCGAACGGCTAGGCGGGCGGGCATCATTAGTACCGGTTCGTGGGCAACCTTTAGTACCAGTTCATGCCACGAACCGGTACTAATCAGGCCAGTGCGGCTGTGGTCAGGCTGGGGCCCCGACGAAGACCTTTAGTAACGGTTCATGGCATGAACAGGTACTAGAGTTTCTTAGTAAGCTGATTTTTAGTCCCACCTCGCCAAGAGAGAGGCAGTATGAGCGGTTTATAAGCCGTGAGTGCAGAGACAATGCCGAAGAGGCGCAATGCTCACCTGCACGTTGATTAGCTTCAAGCCTTTCGGAATAGCATAGATTGCACTGAGCTATGTGCAGTGCAGTCTACACTATTCCGAAAGGCTTGAAGCAAATTAACCAGCATTGCACCTCTTTTTTATTTTTAATAACTTATTTGAACTCCGGACTTCTTTTGTGTTCAGTATGCAGCATTCAAAGCGACGTCATCAATTTCCAACATGTTCTGACAACATTTGTTGTTTTTCGGTCATTTACCTAATTGTTTAGAGAGCTAAATGACCGTGAAATTGAAAATCACTACAAAATGAATTCTGAAAATGTTGAAAATTAGCATGGTATCATCATTTCACCCGCGTAGCATGTGTGAAAGAGTAGAGAGGGTCACGGCAAAAACTGGACGCACTTCGTGTACAAGCTGGACAAACTCTTTCGGAGTATCAGGTTTTCGGACGAGAACTCATCTGTTACATGGGCACTTCAATGTTTTTTAAACTTATTTGAACTCCAGACTTCTTTTGTGTTCAATATGCAGCATTCAAAGCGACGTCATCAATTTCCAACATGTTGTGACTTCATTTGTTGTTTTTCGGTCATTTACCTAATTGTTTAGAGAGCTAAATGACCGTGAAATTAAAAATCACTACAAAATGAACTCTGAAAATATTGAAACTTGGCATGGTATCATCGTTTCACCCTCATAGCATGTGCGAAAGAGTAGAGAGGGTCACGGCAAAAACTGGACGTACTTCGTGTACAAACTGGACAAACTCTTTCGGAGTATCAGGGTTTCAGACGAGAAATCATCTGTTACACGGGCACTTCAATGTTTTTTAAACTTATTTGAACTCCGGACTTCTTTTGTGTTCAGTATGCAGCATTTAAAGCAACGTCATCAATTTCCAACATGTTCTGACATCATTTGTTGTTTTTCGGTCATTTACCTAATTGTTTAGAGAGCTAAATGACCGTGAAATTGAAAATCACTACAAAATGAATTCTGAAAATGTTGAAACTTGCAATGGTATTATCATTTCGGAGTATCAGAGTAGAGAGGGTCACAAAAAACTACTCAGAAATAAATAGAAAAAATAAATAAAGCAGAAAAGAATAAAACTATATAAAAAATTACTCAAAAATAAATAGAAGAAAATAAATAATGCAGAAAAGAAAAAAACTATATAAAAATTACTCAAAAATAAATAGAAGAAAATAAATAATGCAGAAAAGAAAAAAACTATATAAAAAATTAGTTGGGGCGCTGCCCAGTGGGCCTGCCAGACCTAGGCTGTGCAAATGCAGGCCCAGAAGGGCCAGCAGACTCACAGGGCAGCGCGCCCTAGTTAGGCACAGAAGACAGATATATAGAGAAGCTCGGAGGAGCAGCCGCGGCTGGGTTTATAAACAAGTGCGGCTGCCCTTCGCTCGGTGAGGTGGGACTAAACATTGTGCACCGCCGGTGGTAGCGCACAACCATTAGTATCGGTTGGTGGCTCCAACCGGTACTAATGATTGGGCCTTTAGTACCGGTTCGTGGCACGAACCGGTACTAAAGGGGCCGTTTCCCGCTGTCGTGGTTCTAAGTCTGACAGTAATGTAGGGAGGTAGGTATGGAGAGGCAAGATCTTAGCTATGGAGTAGTTGTAAGCACACGAGGTTTACGAGTTCAGGCCCTTCTTGGAGGAAGTAATAGCCCTACGTCTCGGAGCCCGGAGGCAGTTGACTGGATTATGTGTGTGTGAATTACAGGGGTGCGAACCCTTTACACCGAGGGGGAGGGTGGCTTATATAGAGTTTGCCAGACCCCTTCGGCCCTCAGTTATGCAGGGTTTCAAATACATTAAGGTCGGGCGTTACTGGTAACGCCCTTAATAAAGTGCTATGATGACCATAAAAGCTACTTAATGACCGACCGTTAGCATGCGGAGTGACTTTAGGTCTCCTGGCCGTCGAGTGGTTGGATCTTGGTCGAGTGATTGCTTCTTGATCGAGTGTCTTCGAGTATGTCGAGTGGAACACCTCCAAGTCGATTGAAAGGTGATTTCTTCTAGAGATGTCCTTGGGTAGGGAAGTTAGGACAGGTCCATGACCCTACCCTAGGTACATAGCTTCATGAATAGCCCCCGAATGGATCGAGGTTTGAGTAGGGAAGGAGTTGAGAACTTCTCCGACTCATTTTTCATGCCATGAGCATATCTTGTTTCGGATCAATGAACCTGAGTGATGACAGCAACTTCCTTTTCAGTCGCCTTGATCCATTCTTAGTTTTTTGTCGAGTGAGTTTCTTTACTTGAAAAGCTCCGAGTGACAGTGTGGAGGAGATCTTCCGTCTGACAAGTTGTTCTGCTGCCCGCAGATTTCGTGGGATTCGAATTTTGGGAAGCGCGCGGGACGGGGGAGGCCGCAGTAATCGGATGGGATAGGGCGGAGCCGCCTCGATCTCCGCGCCACCTTTTTCGCCACGTATCGCGTGCGCGATTGTTATGGGATTTGACAGGATCGTCCGGGCCTACCAGTCAGCCACTCGGAAGCGACCTCATATAAGGCGTCGGACCGGGGTTTCTTGAACAGTGCGTTCTCATTTCCTCTTCTCTTCTTCAGGCTTCTTCGTCGCGCTCGCTCCTGCCACAGTGCCGCCGCTCCGTACGCGTCTCGCCGGGGACGATGGGGAAGGAGAAGACGGCGGCTCTGGATCGGGCGAAGAAGGCGACGGCAAAGGCGAAGGGGAAGGTGACCAGTCGGGGTGGATCTTCCTCACGAGCCGGCCTGCCGAAGGGCTGGATCCAGGGCGACAGGATCCGCTCGGGGATCCGCCAAGAAGACCTCCGCGACCTAGCCGACGGAGGACTGATCCCCCATGGATCGGCGCGGCTTCCGGGGAAGGAATCCGAGCTGCAACCTCGGGAGGGTGAGCGCGTTCTCCTTGCCACCCACGTCGACCGTGGATTTTCCTTGCCTCCTCACCCTTTCTTTCGGGGATTTCTGAATTTCTTTGGGGCACAACTCCACTTCACTCCCAACACAATCGTGTATCTCGCTGCTTTCGTGTCTTTGTGCGAGAATTTCTTGGGTTGTCGGCCTCACTGGGGTCTTTTCAAGCACATTTTCACCTGTCGTTCTCAGACGGTGAAAAAGGCCAATCCGAGTGATGAGAGAACACAAGTGATTCAGATGTGTGGGGGTCTTGGTGTTCAGATGAGAGGGAAAATTTCCTTTCCGGCCATGATTCTTCCCGACTCGGTCCGCGGATGGCAGTCGACCTGGTTTTACTGCAAAGACCAGTCGACGCCAGGGCAGTCGACTGGCCTTCCTCCTTTTACCATGGACCGAGTGAGGAAACCCTCCTCTTTGAAGGTGCTCCCGGAGGAGAAGGCGCAAGTTAGGGTGCTCGTTGAACGAGTGGTCCAGCTTATCCGTGACGGGGTCACTGGAATGGATCTCTTGGAGGTTTTCCTTCGGCGGCGCATCCAGCCTCTTCAAGCTCGAGACCATCCGATGTGGATGTATTCGGGTCTTGACGACACCACTCGGATTCATCCGGAGGAGGTCGATGACAACACACTGGAGTGGTGGCTGTCGGGCATCACCGAAAACAAGGACAACCCAAGGGGAGCCAGGAGAGTTCCTCCATTCGACCAGTCCCACGAACCAGAAAAGGTCCGATTCTGAGCTTTTGATTACAATCTGAATTCACTCGCGCAGCTGTCTATACTGCGTCAACTGACTTTATTCTTCCCGCTTTCTTTCAGGCCCTTATCGAAATGTACTCAGTGCCCAACGGAGAGCAAGAGCAAGATCTGGAAGGAGAGGCGAGCGGCGGTGACAGTGGCGAATGGCATTCTGACGAAGAAGAGGACGAAGAAAGCGATGACTCAAGTGACGAAGAAGAAGTCGAGTCGCCTCCTCGTAGGGAGAGGCAATCCAAGCTTGACCAAGAATGACCGAGCGCCCGTGAAAAGGCGATTGCTCAGACCGGCCAGTCTTCAAAGCATCCTCGAACATCTTCGCCAACCCCGACTGAAAAAGTGTCAAAGCATCTCAAAATTGCAGAGCAGAAGCCTCGGAAAGCGTTGCCGAAGATTAAGATTGACATCCCCGTCGCTTTTGCGTGAGTGTCTCCCTTTGTATTCACTCGACGCTACATGATGTTTACTTTTCTTGATTTAACCAGACGAACTTTGGAACTGGCAGCGCTGCTACTTCCGGGATCTCAGCTTACAGAGATGAGGATGAGGTAATGGAGGATGCAGTCACTTCCAATCTGGGTATGATTTCTGTCATTCTGTCTTTATTTGGTCGACTCAACTGCAATGTGTACCATTGGGTGATGTGATTTTGGCGTTTGATCTTTGAACAGCTCCTAACATTATTGACCTCCCCGATGATGATGATGAAGAGCCTGAGAGGCCTTTGACGAGGAAAAATAGGAAAGCTCCTGCAAGCAAGGTGCCACAGTCGACGCCGATGGCGGAACCAGTCGTTCAGGACGCTGGTGATGCCAATCGGGGTTCTGTTACCTTCGCCGTACCATTGTCGATTGCCCTACCTTCTTCGTCGACTGCTCAGGCTCCTGCCGACCCACCTTCAGTTTTTGCTATCCATCATATCCCAGAGGACGAAGTGAATGCTGCCAAGGAAGCCATACGCCAGGCGGGCATTATGATGGAGAAGGTGAAGATGGTGCGGGACGCCAGTCAGGCCGCCTATGACGCCAGCTCGGCTCTCCAAAGCAATGTTCAGGTTAGTTGGTCACCGCTTGTTCTGTTAGGATATGCTATCTGGAGACTCTCTTTCCGAAAATCTTTGCATCTGTACACCTAGTGGGTGTGTCGATTGAATTTTTGGACTAGTGGGGGCACGCTGAGTGCACCCACTGGGTGTAGTCCCCGAGACTACGGTGGACTGCTGGCAGTCGACTGTAGTCTTTGTATTTTGATTCTTTCGCTCGATCTGGTCTGGCCATATCGAGTGTAAACTGGTAGCTTCGCTCTTCCACTCAGTCTGGGCGAGTGGGATCAGAACCGGTGGGGGCATGCCAAGTGCACCCACTGGGTGTAGTCCCCGAGACCGCGGTCGACTGTTGGCAGTCGACTGGGGTCTGAACGGCTTGTTGTCCACTTCTTTCTCTCTTTTTTTACTCCCTGCACTCGACTCTGGCGGGCCGGTCGAGTGGGATCAAAACCGGTGGGGGCACGCAAAGTGCACCCACTGGGTGTAGTCCCCGAGACTATGGTGGACTGTGGGCAGTCGACCGTAGTCTTAGTATTGATTGTCTTTGTCGTTTTTCGCTGTAAAATAACTTCCCCTCCCTGTTTGCAGAAATCATGTGATCTTGGAGCTCGCTTTGCTGACTTGGAGAAACAGCAGATCCAGCTAAACCTTGACTTGGAATTGGCCAAGACAGAGCTGCAAAAGGCCAAGGACGACGCCAATGGTAAGACGAGCTTGTTGACTGGTTTGTCTTAGGCTTGAGTACCCCTCTGCTCTTTCTGAATCAAGCACCATTTCTTTGCAGAAAAACTGAATGAAGCTCTGGCGAAGAAGGATTAGGATTTGGCGGCTGCTCAAAAGAAAGCTGACGACAGAACTGCTATGGCTGAACAGAAACTGGCTTCAGTCGGCCAATTGGAAGAAGAGAACGCCAAGATGAAATCTACCCTGAATGAAGCCAACAAGGAGTGCACGCTCTTGAAGAAGGACAATCTCAAACTGTACGAGAAGATGGAAGGCATCGCTCGCAGGAGGGATGATCTGGAGAGCTATCCGAGGAGCCTTGCTAAGAATTTGTTCATCAAGCTTGAAGGTATACATTTTGTTCCGACTAATGTTTTTTTGGTCGACTCAGCATATGAAAATTGACTTATCCTTGTATCGTGAATGCAGAGTTTTGCCAGAACTTCGAGGACGAGACTGGGCGGATCGAGCCAGGTTTGGACCCCATCAACTCTCCCGTGAAAGATGAAACTGCCATGAATCTGCTCCGACTGGAATCCCTCATCGACGGTGTTGTGGACTACTTGGCTCGACTGAAGGTCGCCACGTCACGGATCGACACGGCACTTTGGCCAGGGGCCACGCTCCAGAATGATCTCGAGTCCCTGATGACTCGACTTAACGAGATCCCTGATTGAGTGCAGGAGTGGAAGAAATCTTCCGCCCGGTGTGGTGCTGATGTGGCTCTGTCTTTGGTTCGTGTCCACTACAAGGAGGTGTGACAAGATAATCTGGCAGCAATCAAGGTCGCCAACACCCAGAGGCATGACTTCCGATCTTTTATGGAGACTTTTATTGCTGCAGCCACTCGGATCGCCGACGGCGTCGACCTGGACGAGTTCGTCGAGCCTTCCAGTCCTCCTCCTACGGAGTGAACAAACTTTTATGTCCCACCTTAAATTTGCCTCGTAATGACGAGTGGCTTTTGTAACCGTTAAACTCTTTCGGGCTGAATGCCCGAGCACTTCGATCTGCAGTCTGGAACCTTTAGGATTTATCTGAACTTGGTTTATCGTTGACTATCTTCATGAATTCTCCGTCGAGTGGAACTCATTATTCACTCAAGACAACTTTTGTATTTGTGGTGCGGCTCCGAAGGAGAAGGTAGCAGTCGACCTGCACCTCGTCGTCCTTGCGGGTCGGGATGGAGCGCACTTTGTATTTGTGGCGAAGCTTCGAAGGAGAAGGTGGCAGTCGACCCGCACCTCGTCGTCCTTGCGGAGTGGGATGGAGTGCACGTTGTATTTGTGGCGAGGCTCCCAAGGAGAAGGTGGCAGTCGACCTGCACCTCGTCGTCCTTGCGGATTGAGACGGAGCGCACGTTGTATTTGTGGCGAAGCTCCGAAGGAGAAGGTGGCAGTCGACTTGCACCTCGTCATCCTTGCGGATTGGGATGTGTTTCGTACTTAGGCGAGTACTGGACTGCAGCTAAGCCCCCGAGTGGGAGGGTTGCTCTCCACTCGGTAAGATTTTTCAAACTTAGGCGAGTATTGGACCGCAGCTAAGCCCCTGAGTGGGAGGCTGGCTCACCACTCGGTAGGATTTTCAAATACTTAGATGAGTACTGGACTGCAGCTAAGCCTCCGAGTGGGAGGGTCGCTCTCCACTCGGTAGGATTTTTCAAATACTTAGGCGAGTACTGGACTGCAGCTAAGCCCCCGAGTGGGAGGGTCGCTCTCCACTCGGTAGGATTTTTCAAACTTAGGCGAGTACTGGACAGCAGCTAAGCCCCCGAGTGGGAGGGTCGCTCTCCACTGGGTAGGATTTTTCAAACTTAGGCGAGTACTGGACTGCAGCTAAGCCCCCGAGTGGGAGGGTCGCTCTCCACTCGGTAGGATTTTTCAAACTTAGGCGAGTAATGGACTGCAGCTAAGCCCTCGAGTGGAGGCTGGCTCTCCACTCGGTAGGATTTTCAAATACTTAGGCGAGTACTTGACTGCAGCTAAGCCCCCGAGTGGGAGGCTGGCTCACCACTCGGTAGGATTTTCAAATACTTAGGCGAGTACTGGACTGCAGCTAAGCCCCCGAGTGGGAGGGTCGCTCTCCACTCGGTCAGATTTTTCAAACTTAGGCGAGTACTGGACTGCAGCTAAGCCCCCGAGTGGGAGGGTCGCTCTCCACTCGGTAGGATTTTTCAAACTTAGGCGAGTACTGGACTGCAGCTAAGCCCCCGAGTGGGAGGCTGGCTCACCACTCGGTAGGATTTTTCAAACTTAGGCGAGTACTGGACTGCAGCTAAGCCCCCGAGTGGGAGGCTGGCTCACCACTCGGTAGGATTTTCAAATACTTAGGCGAGTACTGGACTGCAGCTAAGCCCCCGAGTGGGAGGGTCGCTCTCCACTCGGTAGGATTTTCAAATACTTAGGCGAGTACTGGACTGCAGCTAAGCCCCCGAGTGGGAGGCTGGCTCACCACTCGGTAGGATTTTCAAATACTTAGGCGAGTACTGGACTGCAGCTAAGCCCCCGAGTGGGAGGGTCGCTCTCCACTCGGTAGGATTTTTCAAACTTAGGCGAGTACTGGACTGCAGCTAAGCCCCCGAGTGGGAGGGTCGCTCTCCACTCGGTAGAATTTTTCAAACTTAGGCGAGTAATGGACTGCAGCTAAGCCCCCGAGTGGAGGCTGGCTCTCCACTCGGTAGGATTTTCAAATACTTAGGCGAAACGGGTTCGCAGCTAAGCCCCCCGAGTGGGAGGCTGGCTCACCACTCGGTAGGAAATTATTTTTACAAACTTAGGCGAAACGGATTCACAGCTAAGCCACCCACTGGGGGATTTCTCACGCAACCAAAAACAATAACAATCACTGGGAAAATTATAACGCTCTTGTCTTTGATAAATAAACTACAGAAGTTTTTCTTATTACATCTCATCCGAGTGAGAATTCAAGTATAAAAGGGGCGGAGCAGCTCCGCATTCCAGGCTCGTGGCTCATCAATCTGGCGATCGACATTATAATGGTGGTACGCTCCATTGTGGAGGACTCTGGTGACTATGAAGGGACCTTCCCAAGTAGGGGCGAGTTTGTGTGGTTTCTGTTGATCCACTCGGAGGAGCAAGTCCCCTTCTTGGAAGGCTCGACTCTTCACATTCCTGGCATGGAATCGACGCAAGTCTTGCTGATAGATGGTCGATCGGATAATGGCCATTTCTCTTTCTTCTTCCAGGAGGTCGACTGCGTCCTGTCGGGCTTGTTCTGCTTCATCTTCAGAGTAGAGCTCGACTCGGGGTGCGTTGTGAAGCAGGTCACTCGGCAAAACTGCTTCGGCTCCGTAGACCAGAAAGAATGGGGTTCTTCCAGTCGATCGGTTCGGGGTTGTCCTTAATCCCAAAAGAACTGATGGAAGCTCGTCGACCCATGCGCCTGCTGCGTGCTTGAGATCGCGCATCAGTCGGGGTTTCAGTCCTTTGAGAATTAAGCCATTTGCTCTTTCCGCTTGTCCATTCGACTGGGGGTGAGCGACCGAAGCGTAGTCGACTCGTGTGCCCTGAGAGGCGCAAAAGGCTCTGAATTTATCGGAATCGAAGTTTGACCCATTGTCAGTGATGATGTTGTGCGGAACTCCATATCTGAATATCAACTCTCTGATGAAATTGATAGCAGTGCAAGCATCAAGATTCTTGATAGGCTTAGCTTCAATCCATTTGGTGAACTTGTCGACTGCTACTAGCACATGAGTGAAGCCGCTCCTGCCCGTTCTCAGTGGTCCAACCATGTCCAGTCCCCAAACAGCGAAGGGCTAGACGAGTGGAATGGTTTTTAGGGCTGACGTGGGCTTGTGCGACATATTAGAGTAAAACTGGCATCCTTCACATTTGTCGACTATCTCTTTCGCCATTTCGTTCGCTCTTGGCCAGTAGAATCCCGCTCGGTATGCTTTAGCCACAATGGTCCGAGAGGACGCATGATGACCACAGGTCATCGAGTGGATATCATCAAGGATTATCTGACCTTCTTCTGGTGTTATACACTTCTGGCTGACTCCAGTCGCGCTTTCTCTATACAACTGTCCCTTTATGACTGTAAAGGCCTTGGATCGACGGACGATCTGTCAAGCCTCTTCTTCGTCCTCTGGGAGTTCTTTCCTTAGGATGTACGTGATGTACGGTACCGTCCAGTCGGGAATGATGACCAAAACTTTCATGATCAGGTCGACCACAGCTGGGATTTCAACTTCAGTCGGATCCGTGGCACTTTTTGGCTGCGGGGCTTCTTCGGTGAAGGGATCCTCCTGAACTGATGGTGTGTGGATGTGTTCCAAAAACACGTTGCTGGGAATGGCTTCTCTTTTGGAGCCTATTTTCGCCAAATCATCAGCTGCTTGATTTTTCAGTCGGGGTATGTGATGAAGTTCTAACCCCTCGAATTTCTTCTCCAGCTTTCTCACTGCATTGCAATAACCAGTCATGGCCAGACTTCTGACGTCCCACTCCTCACTACTAGAAAAAGGCCTACTAATGGCGCACCTAATTTGGCCATTAATGGCGCATTAGTGGTGCGCCATTAGTAGCACGCCATTAGTGCGCCATTAGTATCTGGTATACTAATGGCGCACCTCAGATGCGCCATTAGTATATACAATAGTGCGCCATTAGTATGCCTCCCAGGGGGCCATGTATACCCAGGTGCTTAGCATACTAATGGCGCACGACAACAGGATGCGCCATTAGTAACTTCGGCATACTAATGGCGCACTGTTTAATGATGCGCCATTAGTATCCTTTGGCATACTAATGGCGCACTATGATGTGATGCGCCATTAGTATGAATATTAGGTTTTTTTATTTTTTTATTTTCTGTTTTTTGCACAGGTTACAAAATGTATAATTGGACAAAATATAGACAACACACATCAACAACAGATTCATCGAATACAATAGAAGATTAGTCTCCGAATACAATTCATCATTTTAGTCTCCGAATACAATTCATCATATTAGTCTCCAAATTGAAAAGACCGAACAAAGATAGAACATTATATTACAAGTCTCGAGACCGCGAGTTTGTCTTCACATTACAAGTCGATATAGATCATCTAAACTACCATCACATAGAAGAGAGCTGCGGTCATCACGATGAGCATCATCACGATGAAACTCGTCTTCACCCGGTTCCTCCAACGCTCCCTCCCCTCTCCCGCTAGATAGCGAGCGTATATAGATTCGGCCTCGGCCCTAGTGGCGTACCCTTTGTAACTGTTACCGCTGAATCGGTGAACCTGTCTCCGACACTCCTCCCAGTCGTCGTAGACTCTGGGAACCTTACCCTTGTACACGACATACCACGGCATCGCTATGCAGTAGCCAAACGAAACGTTAGTACCAATTCACAGACAATACATAAGCAATATATAAGTATGCAACAGAACGATCGGAAGAGAAAAGGAAGAGATTAATAGCATCGATTACATCTAAGTTGAACGACTCTCGAAACCAAAGAGACATACTACAAGTTCATTAAAGTTTAATTACAACATTAGCCAATCGATGTTTCAGAACTCGACACAGCATCACTGCTTTCGACTCGACTCAAGGGACCGGAGCGTGGATGAAGCTGCCGTCTATCGTGGGAGTCATGAAACAACGGGCGTTGTCAGCCTGCATTTGTAGGATTGTGTCGATGTCACTGTTGGACGGTTGATTTCTGAGGTAGAACTGCCCCGCAGTACGAAGGACATCTTGATGGATGATTTCCGCAAACTCCGACTGGATGCGAAAGAATTCTTGTCTGATGTCCGCGTCCTGGATTGCCGACATGCTCGCGGCCCAATCTTCGAGTCTACTCGGTAGCAGAAGTTGATGATGGTCTCGTACGATCGCCCGCATGTGATGGATGGCGTAGTAGGCACCCTTCTGACCGCCAGGCGGTTGCTTGACGCAGCAGAACATCGTATTGTCGGAGAACACGTGCTTGTCGTACTTACGAATAGGCCTGGTGAAGGTGCCTCCAGATTTGACGTAGCCGGGGAGAACATCATCAAGAACCTTCTTGACATTTGTGTACTCTACGTTCGACTGACGGTCCGGGTCGAAATACGTGGCCATGGAATATTTGGGGCTTAGGAGGATGAGCGTGCAACGTGTGTGACTGCAGAAAACACGGAATGTTAAAAGAAAAACGATCGAAATATAAGAATTCATATGTTACGGGGTGGTTGAGGGGAGGACTTACTCGGGAAAGTAAGGCACGAGGAAGTTATCCTTATCTTGGTTTGCCAGAATGACGCCTTCGAGGTAAGAACTCGCGACTTGCCGGTCCCCAGCGCTGCCCAAGATCTTGGCACGCATGTAGATGGGGTCGACTATCACGATGTCCGGGGTCTTGTCGCGAATGATCTGCATCTCCATACTCAGCAAAAATAGCCGAACGAAGGTGTAGTGCAGCGGATGAAGGTTGAACATAGCGTGGATGTCATCAAACCGTAGGACGATCGTACCCCCGATGGAGTTATCCACAAAGCCCTTGCCCTCTGGCACCTTGGCCGCGAAAACCGGGTATGCCACATCCTTCTCTCCGAGACGCCGCTTCTCCAAAGAAAGAACACTGTCATGCAGACTCCGCATAGCACCGGTTGCAGCATCGAGCATATTTCTCGGTAGCATCGGCCTACCCGCCACATGCACCCTCCTCGAGATATCCTCAGGTGAAGGTGGCCCGTCCTGAGCACGGATCGTACTCGGTGCCGGCTGGCCCGCACCCTTGTTAGTCTTTCTTTTGCATGCCTTCTTCTTCTCCTGTAATGGGACCGAGTTCTGCTCACAGACCGCCTTCTTGAGTGTGTTGGGGCTGATCATATTTCGCACCTTGCCTATCTGAGGCTCGGTGAAGTCGGCAGCTAGAGGCGTCTCGTGAGAGCTGAACTGCAGACGACGCCTATTGCAACTTGGCTTCTCCGCGGTACCAGCTAGATCGCGCACGTCTTTTGTTGGGTTGGGTTCTTGAGAAGGAGGCCCCATGAAGTCGCCACCGTACCCATGATCGGCAAAATACTGATCGACGTTGGCAAATGTATCATCGTCGTCGTCGTTCTGATCCTATGCCATATGCATGTTTGGATCCAGTGGCATAGGGATGTCCGGCACCGTTGCGGCGGTCTTGCCATGGGGCCGACTTGGCGCCGGCACGACTGGCGGTGTTGTCTTTGGGGTGGTGTCCCCCACCCCCAAACGAATCTAGCTCTTCGGCCAAAGAAGGGGCCAGCTCAGGCAGGCGCTGAGGGTCATCACGTCATCATCGTCGGCCCCGACGGGTCGAATCGGAGGTAACAACTCGTCGCAGCCTGGCAGCACCCGAACCAGTTGAACCCTAAACAAGTTGGGTGGCATATGGGTACCGTGGAACAAGGGGTTGCCCGGTTGAACGATTTTGCCCTTGGCGACATCGACCAACTCGTTGTTCACGAAGTGCAGGAGAGTGCACGGAACGTCGGCGGCGCCCTGCGGAAACATTTAGGGCGTCAGGGAGGCCCAGTCAAAGGCAAGGAGATGAAGTCCTCGGCCGAGAGAGGCTTAATTAGTTACTATGATGATGGCGTCGAGCTCGGCTAATGTCGAGGCACCGCCAACGGCGGGCGTGCAGTTGACGGAGGGGCCGCTTGCTGTACAGGTGCTGGCCGACGTACACCCGGGTGCATTAAGCTCCCGTGCCGGCGTCGGAGACACCAATGCCGCCTCCGCCGGAGACACCAATGGCCCCGCCATCGCGTTCTGCGAGTTGCTGGCCGTGAAGCTAGGAATCGGGGGCGGCCCCTGTTGGCCGCCCGCAATCCACGCACTAATCCCCTGGATCAAGGTAGGCACAATGGCGGTGATCGTCGCTCCGAGTTGTTGTTGCACTTGCTCTTGGACAATCTCCGGAATCCGCGCCACCTGTGCCCTGAGTTCTTGAACCTTGCGCGCCTGGCTTTCCGAGCTGGTCTTTTTCTCCTTTCGCCCACCAGTGTTATAGTATGACGACCATTTTGTCGACAAGCCTTTGCCGGCCACACGACCAGCTGACGTTGGCTTACTGAGCTTATCCTTGTTCTTCATTACATTCAACGCCCTATTTAGAGTGGTGTCCCAAGGGTTGCTCTTAGTCGACCCCGCGCTACTGCTTTCAGTCGCCTGTGGAAGGAATGTGAACCATTTAGAAATTTGTCTTCATTAATTAGAATGCAACCATATGGAGCTAATTACGCGGGGGTGTATTCCTTACCAGAACAAGCTCAAGCGCCCTGGTCTTGGGATCCGTGGTAAGCTCCTTTGTTTTCGGGTCCTTCTTGTACCGGGCCCTGACAAAGTTCCTGGTCTGCTTGTCACCGTATTTATCGAAGAGGGGCGGTAGGCCTTGCTCGGCACGGTCCGCCTCCTCCTTGTCCCATATAGGCTCCGCCACTCTGTAACCGCCGGGACCGAGTGTGTGTTCCCCTAAGTTCAGCTCCCGCATTTCTTTCCCCCACTTACTTGATTCGGAGCTTGCGGTGCTCGAGCAATTGATCTTGAAGTCGTTGTAGTCATCTTCGGTGATCGAAGGATTTTTCTCCTTGATCTTCTCATAACTCTCACCTTTCTCGATCATTCTTTTCACATTGCTTTTCCAAGTAGACAGGGCCATGCTCATCTTCGTGAGGGCAGCATTGTTCACTTTATTCCCTTTGAGGCTTGTGTTTTCAAATTCAGCGGGGAACTTGTATCGTTCGTGCAGCTTCATGAAGAGGAGGTTGCGCAAATTCCCTCGGTCAGGATGCCTGAGGTTCTCGGTGTTGATCGAGACGCTGCTCCGGAGAATGCACCCGAGCTGAAGCGAGTACCCCTTGACTATTCGTTCGGGCGCCGTTGTATTCCCGTTGGAGTCCACTTCAGTAACTTCCTCCTTGAGGGTGCGGAGCACGGTCGGGCGCCGGTCCTTCCGTTGCCTCTTCGGTTGGCTGCCATCTGTGTGTGCGCCGCCATCATTAGTGGTGGCATCCTCGGCGGCACCATCAGTGGTGGCATCAGTGGGGTCATCCTCGGCGGTACCATCAGTGGTCTCAGGATCGGTGGGGAAGGCGGCGTCCTCATACAAGTGAGGTTGTTCCTCCATCTCCTGGGACAGCTCCCAGAATTTCTTGCCGCCCGAACCCCCGGCCTCATCGTTGTTGGCCATGTTTCTCTATAAATAGGAACAAAGTTTGGTCAAAAAGTTGGTTATTGTCAAGGAACAAGATCATGGTCTCATCATTTAGGGTTTGTCGACACCGAGGCATCCTAAAAGCTAAGCTTTTATCATTGAGGGTTTTTCGACGCCGAGGCACCCTAAAAGCCTAAGCTTTCATCATTTCGGTTTTTATCGACACCGAGGCACCCTAAAAGCCATGCATTAGTCACAAGTACGCCGGGGCACTTGATCCTACTTAATTAACTACTAAGATACCCCGGCCCATGCATTAGTCACAAGTACCCCATATGTCCTATTTTTAGCAAAGTCATGCTAAAATTCACGGAAAATTTCAGCATGACCTTTGCTGAAAATAGGACATGTGGAGTACCCGAATTTGCCGGAACGGAAGTTAATCGACATTCCAGCAAACTCAAGGGCCTCCCGGGGTACCTGCAAAATCATCACGACACGATGGTCGGAGACATGACCTTTGCCTAACAGTTCTGAACTCCTGCCAAAACTGAACACAACATATATATACCAAGCATCTTGCCAGCTAGTAGACCAGCTAGTAGACCATCATTTGTCAGGCCAAATTGAGGCCAAACAGAAAACCAATGTGGGCATGGCACAAAGTCCATGACCCAGAACAGGAGACATACCAAGCACTAAATGAGGACAGAAACAGACATTTAGAACAATTAGTTATTAGCTAAAATGTCTTGCTTGAATGCATCAATATTTATTCACTACTCCAAGGAGTACTATTTCTCACAATCCCAAGGAGAATAACTGGCAACAGAAAACAAAACACTTATGGTAGTATGTTGATGTCCAGCCAATGCACAGAAGTTAAAGGCACCCATTTAACTACGAAACATCATTTTTTTGGAGCCACACTCTTAACACTGGAGAATGAAAACTAAACTCAGTCATTACTCATTAATACAAATTTTTTGGTAGCAAAGTAGATTGACAGCTCTTGCATAAGAGAACAGGAAAGTAGTGATTGTATAATAAATCATATAACTTACAGGAGGGGTTATCCAATATTCTGGCTTTATAACAACTTGTATGCCCACTGCAGCGAAACAATGAATTACGTTAGTAACCATGAACTGTTCTCAATAACAGTACAGAAGGGCACAATATTGGGCAGTTTGTTAGTCTGGCATGGTAGCAACAGTAAAATATATACAAGCAGGCACTCCCTTCTCTGTATACCAATTCAAAGTCCAACCAATGTCTCACAATATTTTTCAATTTTCAGCATGACCCCCTTCTTCGCGAGGAAGCATGCTCTGCCAAGCTAAGTTAAGTTACACATGTAATGGCCAAATTGGGGGAAATTACTAGCTAAACAAGTTTAAGCGCACACACATGCTGGCTACAAGAGAAATGATAGTGTTAAAAGACCAACAAACAAACTCGTGTAAAACTGCCTCAGTTTCAGGTCTAGATTGTTCAATTCCACTTTCCACTCACGAAACCACTCTCAGTTCGATTGAACGAAAGATCAATAGTGGCCAAAACTGAAGAAAAAACTGAATAAAAGCATGACTTGCATACAGAGCACATACCAAGCAGCGGCCTAAAATAGCAAGCATCAAATTAGTAGCAGTATCAAACTGGAAAAGGTACATCCATCGATTTCTAAGAATCGGTAGCATTACCAAATTATCAACTAGCACTAAGCAGCAAGCAGCAAGCAGGAAAAGGGCGCTGATTTAGTACCATTGACAGTTCACAGCAGCAAAAATCTGAGACGTACTAACACGATCTATCAATCATAGTAGCAAAACAAATCCATTCGTCCATCTATTCAATATGCAACAGCAACATCCACCCATCCGGCTAACAAACAGAGGGGTGGGGAATAGGGAGATGAGAGGCACCTGTTCTCGAAGGAGATGTGGGCGGCTGGTCGAAGCAGGGGCGACGGGAGGGCCGGGGGCTTGTCGAAGCAGAGCAGCAACGACGGGGGGGAGGGCCGGGGGGAGGCGGCCAGGCAGGGCCTAGCGCTGGCGATGCTGAGAGGAAGGGGCCGGCGATGCTGACCGGGCCGGCGAGGCAGGATCGCCCTGGCGGCGGCGCGGATCCTCCCTCGAAGGCTCGAACCCTAGCCGCTGTGGGAGGGAGGAGCAGGGTGGCAAAGGAGACGACTGTGGGGGCGTGGGGACTGCGGAGCGGGAGGAGGAGCCCGACGAGGTGGACGGGGCGGCGGCCGGGCCGCCGGCGACGAGGGGGAGGAAGGGGAGAGGGAGGCGGCGGGGGCGCGGTGGAGGGAGGGAGAGGGAACTGGCGAGGGGGAGAGGGAAGGGGGGATCGGGCGAAGGGGGAGAGGGAAGGGGGGATCGGGCACAATACGAATGGCGCACCACCCCTCGGTGCGCCATAAGTACATCCATACTAATGGCGCACCTCACCGTGGTGCGCCATTAGTACTTTTTTTTTTCTTATAGCAATGGCACAATACTAATGGCGCACCACCCCTCGGTGCGCCATAAGTACATCCATACTAATGGCGCACCTCACCGTGGTGCGCCATTAGTATTTTTTTTATAAGACAGTAATAATTTTTTAAACTTGTTTAAATCATAACAGTAATATTTTTTTATAAGACAGTAACAGTAATATTTTTTTATAAGACAGTAATAATTTTTTTAAAAATATCATCAAACAGTAATGCCGGTGGAGCGGGGGAGGGTGCGCGGGGTGCGGGGGGTCGGCGGGCGGCGGTTGAGTAGGGGAGGGGTGCGGGGGGTCGGCGGCGGCGGTTGAGTAGGGGAATCGAGGGTGCGGGGGGGCGGCGGCGGCGGCCGGTGGACCGGGGGTGCTCGGCGGCGAGGGGGACCGGATCTGGCGAGGTGGGATAGCGATCGAGATGGAGGGGGATCGAGATCGAGTGTCCATGAAATTTAAAAATATTCATGATAGTTCAAAAAGTGCCCATGAAATACAATCGAGAAATGAAGGCTACGATTTAAATACAATCGATCTTAGCTAGCTATCTGTTCACAATCTTCTTGCCCTTCTTTTTCGCAAATGGACGTCCTTTAGGTAGGGTGGTCCTGCTTCTTCTTGTGGTGTATGCTTCTACTTCATCATCGTCGTCATGTTCGATCCTCGGGTCACCGTACTTGTCGAAGTCTTGCTCATTGGCTACTCCATCCATTCCGATGATCTTCCTTTTGCCTCTCATCACGACAACACGACTGGGCTTTGACGGGTCGGTAATGAAGAAGCATTGGTCCACTTGGGAAGCCAGTACCCATGGCTCATTTTTCGCGGTGACATTTGCGCCCGCGGTTTTGGATTTGGCTTCGGGTATAACCATGGTGGTGAAATACCGGTCTTCTTTTAGGACGCTCTTGGCCCATCTGACACGGAACATCGGGACCTTCTCTCCAGCGTAGCTCAGCTCCTAGATCTCCTCGATCCTTCCGTAGTATCTGTCCTTGTCGTTACCGGTGTAGGATTCCATCGTTACCCCGGAGTTCTGATAACCATCGCTCTTCATGTCCTTGGCCTCGGTGTAGAATGTGTAGCCGTTGATATCATACGCCTCATAGGTCATCAGGTTGTGCTCGGCGCCCTGTGACAAGGCGAATATGAGTTGTTCTTCCGCTGAAGAATCCTCATGTAAAGGGTACGACAGAAGCTTCTGCTTGAACCAACGCGTGAAACATGAGTTGTGCTCTTTGAGTATATCTCCGTCGTCCTCTGTTGGCCTCGGTCATTGTACGTCTTCTTAATAAAGGTTTTGTGCTGTACCACCCAAGGATCGACCACGTCTATGTGTTGTAGCGCGACTAGGTTTGCTCTTTCAAAGTCGGCGAGTCGACCCTCGAAGTCGACATGCATTTCGCGACGACCCTCACGGTGACCCCATCCACCGAGCCTGCCGAGGTGCCTGTTGACGGGCAAACCAACGGGGTTCTCGATGCCTAGATAATTCGTGCAGTAGGAGATGCACTCTTCGGTCAGAAAGCCCCTGGCCATGCTTCCCTCTGGACGTGACATGTTGCGAACGTATCCTTTGATGACACCATTCATCCTTTCGAACGGCATCATGCTGTGCAGGAACGTCGGCCCAATTTGGATGATATCGTCCATGATATGGACCAGCAGATGCACCATAACGTCGAAGAATGCGGGCGGGAAGTACATCTCAAGCTCGCATAGTATCACCACGATCTCTTCCTGTAGCCTTCTGAGTTGCCTCATGCCAACAGACTTCCGAGAGATGACATCAAAAAAGTTGCATAGGCCAAATAGGGTTTCACGGACGTGCGCGTCCATGATCCCACGGATTGCAACTGGAAGTATCTGCGTCATCAGCACGTGACAGTCGTGAGACTTCATCCCGCTGAACTTCAGCTTCGCTGGGTCTAGGTATCTGCTTATCTTCCCCGCATAACCGTAAGGAAGTTTTACTCCTACGAGGCAGGTGAAAAACTGCTCGATCTCCTCCTGACTTAGAGTGAAGCACGCGGGAGGGTAGTCATTTCCGGTCTTCTTGGCCTTCTTGCCTTCGCGACGACTTTCCGTGTCCTGCTTCGCCTCATCATCATCATCATCATCATGATCATCATATATAGCATGAAGCTCCTGCCTGATGCCCATTGATTTCAAGTCTGCCCTTGCTTTCGGCCCATCTTTGGTCCTCTCTGGCATGTTGAGCAGGGTACCAAGCAGACTCTCGCACACGTTCTTCGTGATATGCATGACATCAAGGCTGTGAGGCACACGGTGGATCTTCCAGTACGGCAAGATCCAGAAAACAGACCTCGTTTTCCATACCTTCAGTAGCGGCTCTGGCGCCTTTCGCTTCTTTCCCGGCTCTGGCGCCTTTTGCTTCTTTCCCGGCAGTGGGCAGTCTTTCCAATTTTTCAACAGCTCGTCTATTTCCTCGCCGCTCCTCGTACGCGGGCGTCCTTGGGGTTCGGTTTCACCATCGAACAGATCCTTGCGTTTTCTCCATGGGTCATCGTCGTGAAGCCACCTTTGATGTCCCATGAACACGGTTTTCGAAGACCCGGGATCTCTATCTAGCTGGCGATATGTTGTGTCATCCATGCACCTGACGCATCCAGAAAATCCGTGGACCACCTGCCCCGCGACATATCCGTAACCGAGATAGTCGTGCACCGTCATGAGCAGCGCGGCTCTCATAGGGAAATATTCTTTCTCTGCAGCGTCCCACGTATTGGCTGGCGTTTTCCACAGCGTGTCAAGCTCCTCTTTCAGTTGCCCCAGATACAGATTGATGTCGTTCCCTGGTTGTTTCGGTCCTTCAATTAGCATACTCATGTGAATGTACTTCCTCTTCATGCACAACCAGGGGGGAAGGTTGTACATCCACAAAAACACAGGCCAGGTGCTATGTGTGCTTCTCTGGCTGCCAAACGGATTGACTCCATCGGTGCTCGCGCCCAGCACGATGTTCCTTGGATCGTTCCCAAATTCTGGGTCTTCGAAGTTCAACGCTTGCCACTGGCTCGCATCCTTAGGGTGACTCAGCATCTTGTCTTTTTTATCTATCTCCGGATCATTTGCGTCATCTTCTCGCTTCTTCTCCTCCCTATCCGCGTGCCAACGCAGGAGCTTTGATACCTTAGGGTCTGCGAAATACCGCTGCAGACAAGGAGTGATCGGAAAGTACCACACCACTTTTCGAGGAGCTTTCTTCCTCTTCTTGTATCGAGTGACGCCGCACACCGGACATATGGTAGACTCCGCATGCTCGTCCCGATAAATGATGCAATTGTTCATGCACACATGGTATTTCACGTGCAGTAAATCCAGAGGACACACGATTTTCTTCGCCTCCTCCAAACTGGTCGGGCACTTGTTCCCCTCGGGAAGACATTCGTGCCAGAATGACATGTTCTCGTCGAAGCATGCGTCGGTCATTTTGTGTTTTACCTTCATCTCCAGAGCCATGAGCGTTACTTTCAGGCGGGTATCCTCGGGCCTGCATCCTTCATACAATGGAGTAACCACGTCTAACGCAAGTTGATCCATCTTGGCTTTCTCTCGGGCGGTAGCTCTTGCGTTATTCGTCTGCTTGAGAAGCAGCTCTTGAATATGAGGGTCCTGCACCCAGCCCATCGATGGTCCAGCGTCGTCTGCTCCCCCGGCATCATCATCTTCATGATCATGCCCGTCGTCTGCTCCGGCATCTTCCTCATCATCATGTCTTGCATCTTCTACATGATGACTGTGTACAGCATCACCATCGTGATCATCTCCTGGGGATTCTTCGTCTTCTCGCCCGCCCGAGCCGCGGTGGTTGTCTTGCTGCCCTTCCTCATTTCTTGCCTGGCCCCCATGGACGACTTCATAGTCATCTTCATCACCTTGCCACCGATAGCCATCCATGAAACCACGCAAGAGCAGGTGGTCCCGCACCTGCCCGGATTCCGGGTCCGCAATAAGGCTCTTCAGCTTGCATCTTCGACACAGACATCTTATCTCCGTCTCGTTCTTTTGAAGCATCTCAGCCTTCGCGGACCTCAAAAACCTATTCACGATGCCTTCGGTCATCATGCGGACCATGGTCGCCTGCGGGGTAGAGCAAAACGATATTTTAGAACCAAGAAAAAATTTGGCATGACTTTCCCTAAAAATAGGACCAAAAAGAATGCTTAATGCCAAAATTCTCGCCGAAACAGAAATGAATCAACATTCCGGCAAAATATTGGCAACTATCGCATTTCAAATACCGGTACACCTCCAAACACAAACACATATGCAACACCACAAACATATGCAACACCACGAACATACATAGATCTAGCTAGGCCATAAAAAGTGCATGTGCACATTGTTGTAGGGAGAACAACATAAATATAGCTTCCCCCCTTACTTACCTATCAAAACAAGGTAATTTAACCACTTAAATTGAATGAATCTATGGTGGAAATGAGGTGAAAAAGAGGAGGCACCCGAGACAAGGAGGAGGTGGAGAGAATGAAGTGGGGAGAAAGTGAGTGTGGGTAGGAGAGGCTGTCCAAAATATCTTGTTGCTGCCCACTTACTAATGGCGCACCAACTCTAAATGCGCCATTAGTAATCTAGGTTACTAATGGCGCACCTTCTGGTGGTGCGCCATTAGTAGTTTTGCAAAAAAAAACATACTAATGGCGCACTGTCCCAAAGTGCGCCATTACTAGTTTAAACTAGTAATGGCGCACGGTGGAACAGTGCGCCATTAGTAGTTTTGCAAAAAAGGGATAAAAAATATAATAAAAAAAACAACATTAGTGGCGCACTTTCCGGCGGGTGCGCCATTACTAGTTACAACTAGTAATGGCACACTGTGTCTGGATGCGCCATTAGTATGTTTGGACAGGCGCACTAGTTAAAAAAAATTGATACTAATGGCGCACCCTGGGCCAGGTGCGCCATTAGTAGTTTCAACTCTAATGGCGTATCAGAAGGTGGTGCGCCATTAGTATGTACTAATGGCGCACCGCTTGTCTGGTGCGCCATTAGTGTCAATCCCATCTATAGCCCTTTTTCTAGTAGTGCCTTCATGACTTGATTAACCACCAAATCTGAGTCGCCATAGACCATGAGGTGACGGACGCCGAGTGAAATGGCCATGTGCAACCCATATAAAAGTGCTTCATATTCTGCTTCGTTATTGGAGGAATCAAAGTGGATTTGAAGAACATATCTGAGCTTATCTCCTCGGGGGGAGACCAATACTACCCCGGCACCGGAACCATTCAGCATTTTGGAACCGTCGAAGAACATGGTCCAATGCTCCGAGTGAACCTGAGTCGGCAGTTGTTGCTCAATCCACTCGGCGACGAAATCTGCTATTGCTTGGGACTTGATAGCTTTCTTTGCCTCAAACTTGATATCTAGAGGAAGGAGTAAAATCGCCCATTTTGCTACTCGACCAGTTGCATCTCTGTTGTGCAGGATCTCTGACAATGGAGCGTCGCTGACGACTGTAATGGAATGATCAGAGAAGTAGTGAGCAACCTTCTTTGTGGTCATATAAATCCCATATACAAGCTTCTTATAATGAGGATAGCTTTGCTTCGACGGGGTCAAAACTTCAAAATATAATATAGTGGGCGCTGAACTTTGAAGGCTTTTCCTTCTTCTTCCCGCTCGACCGTAAGTACCGTACTGACGACTTGTCCTGTGGCTGCGATGTAAAGCAGCAAAGGCTCTTTGCTGATTGGGGCAGCAAGCACCGGCTGGGTGGAGAGCAGAGCTTTGAGCTCTGCAAATGCTACCTCAGCTTCAGGAGTCCACTCGAACTTGTCCGACTTCTTCATCAATTGGTAAAGAGGCAATGCCTTCTCACCGAGACGAGAGATGAATCGACTTAAAGCGGCCAAGAAAACAGTAAGCTTCTGGACATCGTGCACTCACACAGGACTTTTCATTCGGAGTATAGTACCGACTTTTTCTGGATTGGCGTCGATTCCCTGTTCAGAAACGAGAAAACCGAGTAACTTTCCGCCAGGAACTCCGAATGTGCACTTTGATGGATTAAGCTTGATATCATACCTCCTGAGGTTGGCAAAGGTTTCAGCAAGGTCAGTCAGCAGGTCGGAACCCTTCCGTGACTTGACCACAATATCATCCATGTATGCTTCCACATTCCGACTGATTTGAGTGAGCAAACACTTCTGAATCATCCTCGTGAATGTGGCTCCGGCATTCTTGAGGCCGAATGGCATGGTAACATAACAGAAGCACCCGAATGGAGTGATGAAAGCTGTTTTGATCTCGTCAGGCCCATACAGACGGATCTGATGGTACCCGAAATAGGCGTCTAGAAAAGACAGTCGCTCACATCCTGCAGTCGAGTCGACTATCTGGTCGATGCGAGGGAGAGGAAAATGATCTTTCGGGCAGGCCCGATTGATATGTTTAAAGTCAATGCACATGCGAAGTGACTTGTCCTTCTTGGGGACCATGACAACATTGGCGAGCCACTCGGAGTGGTAAATCTCTCGGATGAACTCCGCTGCTAAGAGCCGAGCCACCTCCTCACCAATAGCCTTTCTCTTCTGGACGGCGGACCGTCGGAGATGCTCTTTGACAGGTTTCACTTTCGAGTCGACTCGTAGGCGGTGCTCAGCCAGCCCCCTGGGAACACCCGGCATGTCAAAAGGCTTCCATGCGAAAATGTCCCAGTTCTCACGGAGGAACTGGATGAGCGCTTCTTCCTATTTGGAGTCGAGTGTCATTGAGATATGAGTCGGAGCGGCACTGGGATCGGTCGGGTGAATGTGAACCGGCTTCGTTTCACCAGACGACTGAAAAGCTGATTCTGTAGCGGGCTTCTTGGCTCGCAAGAAATCACTCGGGTCTGCAGTCTTCTGGTATTCCTGCAGCTCCACCACTGCCATCTGAGCATCAGCGATCTTTGAGCCTTTCTGAAAACACTCTTCTGCTTTCTTCCGATTGCCCGTAACAGTGATCACACCTTTGGGACCAGGCATCTTCAATTTGAGATACACATAACATGGTCGAGCCATGAAGCGTGCATAAGCCGGCCTACCCAAAATAGCGTGATAAGCACTCTGGAAATCCACAACTTCGAACGTCAACTTTTCTTTGCGGTAATTCTTGGAATCACCGAAAACCACATCAAGAGCAATCTGGCCGAGTGACGCAGACTTCTTCCCAGGAATGACTCCATGGAAACTCATGTTGCTGGTACTGAGTCTGGACATCGAAATGCCCATCCCTTTCAATGTCTCAGCATACAGTATGTTCAAACCACTGCCACCATCCATCAAGACTTTGGTCAGTTGAGTGCCTTCAACAACTGGGTCGACCACCAAAGCTTGCCTCCCAGGGGTGGCAATGTGCGTTGGGTGATCGGACTGGTCGAATGTGATGGCAGTTTGAGACCACTTCAGATAACTGGGTGTCACCGGAGCAACCATATTCACCTCACGGTTGATAACTTTCAGTCGACTTTTGCTTTCAACATCAGCAAAAATCATCAGGGTGGAATTGACCTGGGTGTATCCATCATCACTGTCTTCCTTGTCCTCAACTTTGTCTGACTCCTTTTCCTTATCTTTGGGCTGTTTGCCCTGGAACTGCTGGATCAAGAGCCGACACTGTCGAGTGGTATGTTTCGGGTAAATGAACTTACCCTCTTCATCTTTCTTGGTGTGGATGTGACATGGCAAATCCAACACATCATTTCCGTCTTGGTCTTTAACTTTCTTGGGGTTCCAAGGCCCTTTGGGTTTCCCCTTAAATGTTCCTTGAGTTACAGCCAAGGCTTCCCCAGGAGCAGCTGGCTCGGCTTTCCGCTTCTGTTTCCGATTGGAATTTCCTCCTCCTGTTTCTTGGGCGACTGACTTGTGCTTGCCACTCCGGAGTCGATCCTCATCTTCACCATTAGCGTACTTGGTGGCAATCTCCATCATTCGATTCAGAGACATATCTCCGGTTCGACCGAATTTTAGATTCAGTTCTCTATACTTGACGCCTTCTTTGAAGGCACAGACTGCTTGGTGGTCAGGCACATTCTCTACCGTGTGATGTAACGTGATCCATCTCTGGATGTAATCCATCAAAGTTTCATTCGGCTTCTGCACGCAAGACCGCAGTTCCGTCAGCCCTGCCGGTCGCTTGCATGTTCCTTCAAATGTGGTGACAAACACTCGGGCGAGATCTTCCCAAGTGTAAATGCTGCTGGGTGCTAACTGATTCAGCCACGCTCTGGCCGAGCCCTCCAACATGAGAGGAAGGTGCTTCATGGCCACTTCATCATTGCCACCGCCAATCTGGACGGCCACTCGGTAGTCTTCAAGCCAAGTATCAGGCTTGGACTCACTAGTGAACTTACTGACTCCAGTCGCCAACCTGAAGTTGGGAGGAATCACAGCGACCCTGATGGCTCTACTGAAGCACTCTGGCCCCGAAACATGTACTCTGCTGCTGGTAGGTGCATCTCTGTCGTGACCTTCTTGGATCTCGCATCAAAGCCTGGTTCCCTGGGGTCGACTGGAATCCTTCGCCCAACACTATGAGGGCGCCTGTCATCCTGCTGTCGAGGCACATACGATCCAGTCCTCAGGGGAGGGGTGGGCACTCGACGTCGATCGTCACGATTGAATCGGTGATCATACTGCTCACGGTTCCCGTACTGATTACGCCGGTCCCCACGTCCCTCACGCCTCGGGGGCGATCTTGGGCTATGAGCCGACTGGACTGTGTCTGCAGCAACGGATCTGCTATGAATCCTGTTCCGCGACTGAGAAACAGCGGAATTCTGGTCTCCTGCTTCCCGGAGTAACGCTCTGATCTGCAGCAAGCCTCTGCCAGCCTCTGACTGGGAAGGCTGAATCGACTCTGCTATACGGGCTGCAGCTGCTAAATTCTGAATCGGAGTTCGATATACCTGCGGGGGCGGAAAGAGCTGACGTCGACTGGATTCTGGAACCCGTTGTCGCGCACGCTCGTCGAGTGCTCGCTGGAGGTTCTCCAGTCGAGTGCGCTCAGCGAAGTTTGCCAGGCGCGCGTCCTGCAAGGCACGAGCCTCGGGAGTTTCTCCAACGATAGGAGCGTGCAGTGCATCCATGTTCTGGCGACGAAGTTCTTCTCTCTGCAGCGACGTGAGAGGCTCAGGGAGATATTCCTCATGGGGACGCGACGGGTCACCTCCACCTGCGCCTCCGTCTGTGTGGGGAAACCCGGGAGGACTAGGCGGTCCATCGACCAACAGAACCTCCGTCGCCGGATCACTGCTGTCGCACTCGGATGCGGTCTCTGGAGAGCCAGTCGACAGGTCGAACAGGCCGTAGAGGGATTCGTTGGGCTTGATCGCCGCGACTTGAGGGGTGGCCGACTCGCGTGCCACCGCATGTCTCACCCACCGCTGAAGTCTCGACCGACCGGAGCGCTTGCGCCGGCAGGAAACAGGGAGGGAGGACAACACAGGGGCTGACCGATAATGGGTCGACGGTTGCCGCAAGAGGACGCCGCGGACGCACGCACGAAAGTGCGTTGCTCCGCGGACAGGGAGTGCGTCCACGTTGAGCGGAGCCTCCTGGAGCCAAGCGGAGTCGTCGGCGATGAACGTGTGTGCGCCGAGACGGATCTCGCGGCCCTCCACCAAAACTCTGCCAGAAACCATGATGATTTGGATCGGAAAAGATCGCAACTCCTCCAACAAATCGCTAAAACACCTGCCCCACAGTGGGCGCCAACTGTCGTGGTTCTAAGTCTGACAGTAATGTAGGGGGGTAGGTATGGAGAGGCAAGATCTTAGCTATGGAGTAGTTGTAAGCACACGAGGTTTACGAGTTCAGGCCCTTCTCGGAGGAAGTAATAGCCCTACGTCTCGGAGCCCGGAGGCAGTTGACTGGATTATGTGTGTGTGAATTACAGGGGTGCGAACCCTTTACACTGAGGGGGAGGGTGGCTTATATAGAGTTCGCCAGACCCCTCCGGCCCTCAGTTATGCAGGGTTTCAAATACACTAAGGTCGGGTGTTACTGGTAATGCCCTTAATAAGGTGTTATGATGACCATAAAAGCTACTTAATGACCGACCGTTAGCGTGCGGAGTGACTTTAGGTCTCCTGGCCGTCGAGTGGTTGGATCTTGGTCGAGTGATTGCTTCTTGGTCGAGTGTCTTCGAGTCTGTTGAGTGGAACACCTCCAAGTCGATTGAAAGGTGATTTCTTCTAGAGATGTCCTTGGGTAGGGCAGTTAGGACAGGTCCATGACCCTACCCTAGGTACATAGCTTCATCACCCGCCACTTGTCCTGGCAAAAATTGGCCTTTAGTACCGGTTGGTGCCTCCAACCGGTACTAAAGACCCCTCCTATATATATGGCACTTACGAAAAAATCAGTTTCATCGACCACCACTTCTTCTCGATCCAACTTCTTCGCGCGCCCGTCGCCCATCGCGCGCCGCCCCCGCTGCCCGTCGTCGCCATCACCGCCGTCGCCCCTACCACCCGTCGTCGCCGTCACCGCCATCGCCCCCGCCACCCGTCGTCGCCGTCACTGCCGTCGCCCATCGCCGCCGCCCATCCCCGTCGCATCGCCCGTCGTCGCCCGTACGCCGCTGCCCCCCGCTCGTACACACACACACATTGTTTTTACTTATTTTTTTATTTTCCGTTGTTTAAATTAATGTTAGATATATTACGTAGATAATAATATTAGAATGTTAATGTTAGATGAATTATATGGAAAAGATGTTAAATATTAATGTCAATTTTACATGAATTAGAACAAGTTGAACTAGTTGAATTAGTATAGCTAGATATTAATTAGGTATATATATGAGATTTGAACTAGTTGAATTAATATAACTAGTTTATTTTTAGTATGAAAATTAATAGAACAAGTTT
Source organism: Triticum urartu (assembly GCF_003073215.2). Classification (NCBI taxonomy): domain Eukaryota; kingdom Viridiplantae; phylum Streptophyta; class Magnoliopsida; order Poales; family Poaceae; genus Triticum; species Triticum urartu. The sequence continues at coordinate 43,813,087 of NC_053026.1, read as the reverse complement.
ATTTTTAGTAAGAAAATTTAGGTATATGAGATTTGATGATCTAATCAAAATATTACTATATAGAACTACCTACTTTATTTTAGTAAGAAATTAATAGAACTAGTTTATTTTTAGTAAATGCTTAGTTAAATTAATAGAACTAGTTTATTTAGTTGAATTAATAGAACTAATAAGTGTTTAATGTTTCACCTATATATGAACATATGTTAGATATTAATGTCAAATGTTAGATGAATTAGATATAAATTATATGTTAGATATATATTTAATTTAGTTATATGAGATTTCATTATCTAATTAACATTTTATTATATAGAACTAGCTACCTTATTTTTAGTAAGAAAATTAATAGAACTAGTTTAGTTGAATTAGTTGAATTAATTAGTTGAACTAGTTACTTGAATTAGTTCAATTAATTAGGTATATTTTTCGTAAGTGCTTAGTTGAATTAGTTTAATTAATTAGTTGAACTAGTTGAATTAACAGAATTAGTTGAATTAATAGAACTAATATGTATTTAATATTTCACCTATGAACATAGGAATGTCGTCTGACGACGAACACGATTTTATTATGTGTGAATACTGCGAAGACCAGCGCGGCCTGTGCGGCAGAAATTTTTTAGTTGATGATAGACGCTTCAGCATCAAGCTGGATGAGAACTTCGAAGTGGATACAGTAAGTCACAACAACAAGTCTTTTTTCGTAATTAAGCATGACTTATGCTTCATTTGCTTCAACTTTTAATTTTAATTTTTCACTATTCTACTAGCATATCCCCTGCCATGCAAGAATTTTTGTCTTGGATAAGATAGGTTTCAGTCCTAACGAAACTATGGAGGTAAAAAGAGTTTACTTGAAGACCGAGCATGGTTATACTTTCAATGTCAAATTATACAATGCAGACACATACACCTATTTTGAATGCAAAACTTGGCAAGCACTATGCAAAGCTTATGCATTTGAGCCTGATATGGTTATCACCTTTGATATTCATCCGGAAGATGATATTGAAGGTAATAGAGACATCTGGGTCGATGTGCAGACGCCTCTAGTTCTACCATTATGTGAGTTTCTCAACCATATTTATGTCTTCGATATGAGATTATTTGAACCAGTTGAATAATTAATAGATCTCAATTTATATTGACAGCTTACTTCCAATCAAGCAAACATGTCCGGCACTTGGTAGACAGGACCGTCCACTGTCCCGGGGCTGAGCTAAACTGCGAGGAGACAAGTCATTATGTTTCATGGCTTGAGGATCTTGATGCTGTCAAGACAAATTTCTTTCCTGCACTTAGAAATGTTAGTACTCAAAACGTGCGACCAATAGTGTTCGTACTGAACTACGGTCACATATATTTAGGAAAGATGGTAAGATTTCTACTATTTCTCCTCAGTGCATCTTTTGCATACATTTTTTTAAGCTAAACTTCATTGCTAAGTATGTTACTATACGATGTTCTTCAACAGGGACTCCCGATGAATGTTGTGCCTGATTGGATCGAGACTAAAGGTACCATGAATATTGTTAGCTTACGGCCAAGATATCCTACAATGCACTTTAGTGCACTCAGGATTTCTAATAGCGAGGAATGCTTAATAGTAAAAGACTAGAGCAAAATTGTGAATGATCACATAGAAGTACTAGGGGGCAGCAATCAGAAGCGCAAACCCACGATTAGGAGACAGGTTCATCTGCATGCTCCAATATGATGAATCAGCAAAACTATACATGTTCTATGCTATTTTACCTGAGAGAGAGCAGCAGGAGTGATTAATTAGCTAGTTCATGCTCTTAGTACTTGTCCTCTCATGTCCGTGTTCTTCATCCTGAACTTAATCTCAAAGAGTGATTTGCTTTTGTCGTGTTATGAACGCTTATAATATCATTACCATGTTGAACTCGACGATATCTTTGCTATGAAAACCGTTGGTGATGATATATATGATGCAAGAGTTTTTAATGATGATGATGATGATGATGAGTTATTATATCATTTATGAAAGAAACTGCATATTAGTTTCAACTGGATGGATTCTAGCTAAGTGATCAAGTATATTCCATATCCATATTACCTAGATCACTTAAGTAGGTGATCAAGTGTATATAATATGGATATGATATATACTTGATGACTTAGCTAGGATCCACACATCCAGTCAAACTAATCTGCGGTACATTCACCTAATGATTTAACAACTCATTATAATGTAAAACAATCACTAAATTAAATTGAAAACACAAAATTAAAGTAAAAATAAAAAATAAAACCAAAACACACCCAAATATTTAGTACCGGTTGGTGTTACCAACCGGTACTAATGTCCTACGTGCCCACGGAGCTGGCTCGTGCCACGTGGTTGCCCTTTAGCATCGGTTCGTGCTGAACCGGTACTAAAGGGGGGGCCTTTAGTGCCCACAATTTAGTGCCGGTTACCGAACCGGCACTAAAGGGCCTTACGAACCGGTGCTATTGCCCGGTTCTGCACTAGTGGCAATACCGTTTTTGCTCACTTTTACCATTTGCTACCTTACTGTTTTTATATTTTCAGATTATAAAAACCTATATCTACTATCCATATTGCACTTGTATCACCATCTCTTCGCAGAACTAGTGCACCTATACAACTTACAATTGTATAGGGTGTGTTGGGGACACAAGAGACTCTTTGTTATTTGGTTGCAGAGTTGTTTGAGAGAGACCATCTTCATCCTACGCCTCCCACAGATTGATAAACCTTAGGTCATCCATTTGAGGAAAATTTGATGTTGTCCTACAAAACTCTGCACTTTGAGGTTCAACAACGTCTACAAGGATAAAGTTGCGTAGTAGACATCAGAAAGCGAGAGTAACCGGTGGCGGTGGTGGTTGCATATATATGTGTGTACCTATTCATTAATAAAGGGAGAAGTGTTTCTGCCGGTCCCTTGCGTTTTTTATAGAAAAGCCACTCTTGTTTTATGAAATCAATTCGTGGTCCTACTTTGAGTGAGAAAAAATGGTTAGCTCTTTTTTGTAGAGAAATCCCTGATTTTTGGTTAATCAACCCGCGATCATGTTTGAAATGAGTCCATAAAATGTTTTTCCTTTTCCAGAAACCCCCCTAATATATATTTAATCAAATGGCGGTCCTATTTTAAGTGAGTTGAAATGATTTTTAAAAATATCCATATCTTTTAAGTTCTAACTCCAATTTTTACATTTTATATATGAAAATTGATTAGAAAATATATAGAATATGAATATGATGTTGTTTTACCTGTTAAACATTTTTTAAATGCTATTTAGGGTGCAACCTTAATCAACAAAGCATGATTCGTCTTTCTTTCGTACCGGTGTAGATCCAGATTAGAAATCAACACCTTAGTAAAAATCGGTTTGAAGATGAGAGAAACCATCTATAGCCACACATCATGTTGCCAAAAACCTCTAGCCTCCAGGTGAGAAAAGAAAGAAGATTTCTCATCTTATGTGGAGAGAGAGACACATTGACGTTGACCACATTCAAACAGATTGTGATTATGTGAGCACTGAGGCCATCATCGACGAGGGTGGGAAGAAGGATAAGAGGCAACACAGATGAGATGCATGTGGACCCGTTGGATCTTCAATCATTGGTATTGTATTAGGGCCATGTAGTATTTTTTTTCTTCCATTGCAACACACGAACTCTTTTGCTACTTAAAGGATAATTAGGGAATTAGTGGTGACAAGGACCTAAGTCCAATGTAATCTCTTCTCTCCTACTTAAAAAAGTGTAATACTACAAGACATACAAAGAGTCTACGGGAGTTGTACAGGCTGATTAGGAATTAATGGCAAGAATTTAACTAAACGAAACTAGCCCAGCTCTGGAATTCAGAGGACAAAGGGGTGGCAACTAAAACAGGGCAGGGTTATCTCTATGTTGAGTTAGAGGCTGCCCATAAATTTGGAATTATTATCGCTTAAAAAGCATAACATACGTTGTCCCTCCTCATTCTCCTTCCCCTTTTGAATTTTTCCACCCATCTCTAATTTTTTTAACAGTTTACTCTGAAAAAGCCCACCTCTTATTTATTTTTATGAAATAAAGTTATGTCCTCTTTGGTAATTGGTAAGTACCCTCTCTGGTCCTTTTTACTCTGCATATACGAATTGTCTTAAGTCAAACTTCATAAAGTTTGACCATATTTATATAAAAAAATATCAACATCTACCATGCTAAAGTTATACAATATGAAATTTTAAGTCATGACACATCTACTAATATTGATTTCATATTGTGAATGTTGGTATTTTTTTCTATAAAGTTGGTCAAACTTTACGAGGCTTGACTTTAGACAAATCTCATATGCGAACTAAAAAGGACCGGATGGAGTAAAAAAAGTACGTAGTACCAACCAGGTATTATTAAGCAGGTAAATTAATCTATTAGAATATTTTGTGTCCCCGTTGTGTGTGTGTAGAGAGAGAGACAATACATTAACAAGCTGCGGTAGCAGTCTAGCAGTTAGTACATGATTTAGGTTGTAGTGGTCGCCATGGTCGGTAGGTTTGATTTGCCCGGCTTTAGGCATGAACGCATCAATCTGCTCCCAACAACGGCGCAACTAGAGATTGAAGCGGGCATGATCTGTGGCCAGAGGACGAGTGGACTACGGCCCCATCAGTCTTACCATAGTGCTGCCAGGTTAGGGCATGTACAATGGTTCTATCTTAGCAATGCCACGTAGGATAAATGATGAGGTGGATGAGAGAGAAATCATAAAAAAAGGCTTGTCTTCTCTTATTTAAGAGAAGACAAAAGATGATCTCTTAGCACAATTTGTCTCACCATATTTTTAGGAATAGCTAGTTATTTAAGATAAGGTTAAGATATGATCCATTGTAGACATATTTTTTTATCTTCTCTAAATTACATGCAAGATTTAAGATAAGACTATCTTATCAACCATTGTACATGCTCTTATACATTGGTATTACACTTTACATATCAGTTATTTTGGAAACTGATTGTACGTTTGTTGCTAATAGGGTGACACATGAGATTGCTAAATTTTGTTTTAATAGCAGGTTTGATGGTGTTTTATGTAATAATGTTTCGCCCTGTGTGGCTATTTTTATAATGAATGATTGTAATAATTAAAAAGCGCTTTTCTGAAAAGGAGATGTATTGAGGACAACTTTTTTATACGTGCAAAACACCATGCAGAGCATGCACCATGATAGAAAGCAAGTCATATTTCCGAAGCTTGATGTTGCCAAAGTTTTTAATTCTCTCAACCGGGATTACCTATTGGATGTTCTCAAGCATTTGGGTTTTAGTCGGCGTTACGAGACCTAATTGCCCTTGCCCTTACAACTACTTCCTCTAGAATCCTGCTCAATGGCTCTCCGGGAGAGCCATTCAACCACCATCACGGCCAAGGGCAGGGTGACCCCTGTTTCCTGTTTTGTTCCAGTCTACGGTAACTTTTTGGCAGATAACACTAATTTATGGATTAGACTTGTTTGAGCGTGTTTATGACAGATGGGCCTCGCTCGTCAGGAGCTTATTTAGCAAGAAGTGCCACATATACGCACTGACAAGTGGGTCTTGCCCGCCATGAGCTTATTCGGCAAAAAACATGCCACATAGACGCGTCGACTATTTCTACTTTCTTCCCCTCTCAGGTGCACTACGTCAAACTCATTGTGTGCGCTGGTAGCGACAGTTGGGGACGACGACGTCAGCCTGCATGTGTCCTTGCAAGTAGCTGGTTGTAGTCGGCTTGATGAAGCTGCCGTCGGACGAACGTGCGACTACAGAGTTGGTGAAGGTTGTTGGTCATGATGCTCGGGCAAGGGAGGCATCGGGGTCGGGGTTGGCCGCAGGTGATGGAGGAAAGGTGCGGCGGTAGTCCAAGGAGGAGTAGGGAAGCACAAAAGGTCGCGGAAGAGAGGCCAAGAAGCGAGGGCTCATGACCGGTCATGCCGAGCGGCGCCATGGCCTTGCACGTGGGTGCGAGGAGGCTGCGCGAGGAAGAGAAAAGAAGGGAGGGACAAGAACGAGGGAGCAGAGCTGGCCACGCTGACAACCATCTCAGATCTTGGTGCCCCCCCCCTTCTTTGCCAGTGATGAGACCCAGACAACCTCCTCGAGCTCATAAGGCGCCAGTCTCGCTCCCATGCAGTGGCACTCCTCTCCCTCATTGTGCTCTCCGGCGACCTCCTTCGGCACCACGACACCCGCATGCTACATCGGGCTCTCCTCCCCGCCGGTCTGCTGTCCGGGAGCCCGTCAACCGTCGGCCTAAGCCTTTTGTTTTTCAGAAAAGAGGGGGAGAATGAGAGAGATAGGAGAAGAAAGAGTAGAACGGTCAAACACATCCATGTGGCATTTGATTTGCCAAATCAACTCCTGACGGGCGGGACCCACCTGCCATAAACGTGCTCAAACGAGTCTAATCCGTCATGCGGTGCTATCTGCCAAAATATTACCAGTCAAAAATTTGTACTCCCTCCTTTCATCTACATAGGGCCTAATGTATTTTTCGAGGCTAACTTTGACCAAATATTAGATCAATAATATATGACATGCAACTTATCCTATATACATAAGAAGTTCATCCCCACTACCATATTTATCTCAACATGCAAGCTGTCCACATCAGCAGCCATCCCATCTAAGCAAAAACTGATTTTAATTTGCAGCCACATAATCAATAATCCCTACAGCTGGCGCCCACACAATTCCATCACCAAATCACTGAAGCGACCGGACGTCACTGAACCAATCCACCGTTTCCTTGGGATTTACTACTTGATGCGTTGCAGTACTGGTCACCGAATAAATCCATCGTTTCCTATTCCTAACAAATGGCACATCCCTTTTATAACTGGCGACACTTTCCGACGCATCGTCTCTCACTTCCCGGCGCATCACATCTTCCCAGTTGCCGTTGTGGGCACCGATCTCCGGCGCGAGCAACCTCGATGCCAAGATGGGGTTGGATGTTGTGCCCTCGCACCGTGTCTGGACGAACCGTTGCATGCCCATAGTGCATCGCTGGCTCCCGCATGGGCTTCGCTTGGCACGGCAGACCACCAACGATCGTCCACACACCCCCGTCGCGGCGCCACCAAGAATCTTGGCCCCTGCCCGCCGTACATCCCTCAGTACCTCTTCCTTTTCCTCCACCCTGGAGCACGGCAAGCCGTTCAGCATGGTGTGCGGTGGCAGAGGAAGAAGAGGGCCTATTTGCAACTGGGATCTGCTCGCATGTACACACCAAACTACTTTCCTTACTCATGGCTTTTATCTTTTCACAACATCGCTAGCACCACCTTGAGTCCGTGAGATTTTGTTGCACTGTGCAAACTGAACTCCTCCCTATCCACATCAATGTGTTCTATGTGCATGTTAGATGGGTAAGGCATGACTCTTTTCCTAATTATTTTTTCATTATCGAATCTAAAGGTCAATAATGCTATTGTTGCACTTGATCTTGAATTAGTAACCAATTAACCATGACATATTAGGATTGAATGATCTGTTTTGCTCCATTTTATACATATATGTGAATTGGGTTTTGTTTAGAAAAGTTTGGGTCTGTACTTCTAGCAACAGTAAGCACTCCACTGACCGATATCTTCATATCTATTATTTGTCGATCTCCCAACAGTTTGTTAATTAAACAGGGGAGAATGGATGATGAAGAAGATTAATTAAGTTCAGCAAAGACATCCAAGACTACTCTCTTGACGGTCAGAATCATTGCCACATGAAAATACTTCTATTGGTTTGCATGATTTAGTCTGTTCTTCTCATGAATATTATGTAGAGACAATTCTACTATGCTATCTGCCCTTGCTTCAAAATAAAATCAGCCGCTTAACTAGAAGTGTGTACAGATAATACATCTTCTATGATTATTGGTTAGGTGCTTGCATGTGATTGTCATTTTTAACTACATGGATAATTTGGATATCAACATTTATCTATGTATAACTTCTCATTGCTCTGTTTCATAGCTCTCATCATTGTTAGTTGTAAAAAGATGAAACTCAAACGGGCTTTACCAGCAACTATGAACTGGTCGATGCTACATGTCGGAGCTTATTTTCAAACATATGAATAGCGAAATTTCCATACCCAGGCTTTGCAATGTCATACTGATTTGTCTGATTTTGACCAAGGTTGTGAGTTAAGATGTCTAAGGGCATCTCCAGCCGTTGGCCCCCCCAGGACGCATAAAAATCGCCCCCTGGGGGCGAGCTGGCGATACACTCGGCGCTGGGGGCGGTTTTGCGCCCAGTCGTCGCCCCCAGGCGCCGAAATTGGCCCACTTTGCAGCCCAATTTCGGCGAATAAAGGGCCCAAATGGGCGAGAATATGCCCATATTCGGCGTAGTTTCGCCGTGTCTCGGCGTTCAATTATCAACACAATTATTTCTTATCACATATTTCATCACAGGAAAATCAAATACTTCTACAAAATAGTACAACAACAAATAGTTCAATACAAATTATATAGTTCAACAAATAAAAACTCGTATTTCATCACACGGCGTCCCCCTTGAGCCTCCATAGGTGCTCAATCAGATCTTTCTGCAGTTGATGATGCACCTATGGGTCTCGGATCTCCTGACGCATATTGAGATAGGCAGTCCAAGTTGCCGGTAGCTGGTGATCAACTTCGGCTAGAGGACCCTGCCTGTAGTATGGTTCAGTGTCAAACACTGGGTCTTCTTACTCGCTCTCGATGATCATGTTGTGCAAGATGACACAGCAAGTCATAATCTCCCACATTTGATCTTTGGACCAGGTCTGAGCGGGGTACCGAACAACAGCAAATCGAGATTGGAGCACACCAAATGCCCGCTCGACATCCTTCCTGCAAGCCTCCTGAAGCTTCGCAAACCAAGCATTCTTGCCTCCTGCCATAGGGTTTGAGATCGTCTTCACAAATGTCGACCATCTCGGATAGATGCCGTCAGCTAGATAGTACCCCTTGTTGTATTGGTGCCCATTGATCTCGAAGTTCACCGGAGGAGAATGGCCCTCAACGAGCTTGGCAAAAACAGGAGAGCACTGCAGCACGTTGATGTCATTGTGAGTTCCTGGCATACCAAAGAAGGAGTGCCAAATCCAGAGGTCCTGTGTGGCTACCGCCTCAAGCACCACACTGCAACCGCCTTTGGCGCCTTTGTACATCCCCTGCCGACCAAATGGGCAGTTCTTCCATTTCCAATGCATGCAGTCAATGCTTCCAAGCATCCCAGGAAATCCTCTTGCTGCATTCTGGGTTAGGATCCGAGCAGTGTCTTCCGCATTGGGTGTTCTCAAGTATTGTGGCCCAAACACTGCCACCACTGCCCGACAGAACTTGTAGAAACGCTCTATGCTGGTGGACTCGGCCATGCGCCCATAGTCGTCGAGTGAATCACTGGGAGCTCCATATGCAAGCATCCTCATCGCTGTCGTGCACTTCTGGATGGAGGTGAATCCAAGAGCGCCAGTGCAATCCATCTTGCACTTGAAGTAGTTGTCGAACTCCCACATGGAATTCACAATCCTGAGGAAGAGTTTTCGGCTCATCCGATAATGGCGCCGAAATGTTCTCTCGCCATGAAGTAGAGCATCGGCGAAGTAGTCGGAGTAGAGCATGCAGTAGCCTTGGAGACGATGCCGGTTCTTTGCTTTCACCCACCCCGGCGCCGAGCCACCTCGCCGCGGCTTTTCATTGCTCGCCAGCAGCTGGGCGAGGGCGGTGAGCACCATGAGATGCTCTTCTTCCTGGACGTCGGCCGCGGCTTCCTCCTCCAGCAGTGCGGCGAGCTCTTCCTCCTCATCCGAGTCCATCGCTGAGACAGGCAAAACGCCGAACACCTTGCGCTCGGTGGGCGTGTACCCGCCGTTAAACCGTGCCTCCGCGGCCGGAAACGCCCAGCTGCTGTGGGAGGGGCTGCCGCGGCGAAGCGCTGCTATTTTCCGACGGGGAATGGCTATCTACCGGAGTAGGGCGGCGGCCGTCGCCGGGATATAGCTAGTGGTGGCCGAGGGCGCGGGGGGTGCGAGGCGAGTCGGGGGAAGAAAACCTTGACTTTTCCCCTATCGGTGTGGGCCAGGCGCGCTTTTCCCTAGCGCCGGAGCCCCCAACTGCTCCCCAGCGCGCCGGGTTCGGCCTATGACCGCCGGGCGGAAAAAAGGTCCGAACCGGCGATTTTCGGCGTCCTGGGGACGCGACTGGGCCGTTTTTTCGGCGCCGGCGTCGAAAAAGTGGCCTGGGGGGGCCTGTTGGGGGCGCGGCTGGAGATGCCCTAAGCTGCATTTTGTCAGGGCCATGCGGTGACATTAAGCAATGCAATGGAAAAAAATGCCTGGCCATGTATTTTTTTAGTTTTGAGCTTTATAAATGTCCTATGCTAATATCTACTTGCGAGTTGCAAATATGATGAGACACTATCCTCAACATCCCCCTTTTCTCCTCAAACCTACTCAGTGCATTTTCTCACGGTTGACACTCTTAGATAACCAAGATAACCTCTGGGCAATCAAGCATTGATAATCCAATAAAATTGAAGGTTGATATATACTCTGTCCATGCATGTCACACCGTTGTTCTTGGAATTGTTAGTGCCAGATTGGTCTTATATTCCTTTTTTAAAATATGACCCTTAATGTCAGTTAAGAATACCACAGCAACACACGGTGCACCATCATATCCTATATAACCAAATGGATTATTCCACTAATATATTTGTCTCAACATGTCCACATATAATCTCAATAATTAAATAAAATAAGTCATATGTATCTTTAGTTTTTACTTCTCATATTACCAATCAAATTTCCATAGTCCAAAAAAAATCAAATCTCACCAAATATATTATAACCAGTTCCCACAGCAATGCGCGGGGTATTATCTAGTACAAACTAGTAAAACGCCCGTGTGTTGCTACGGGCTATACTGTATATAAATGAATCAGACAAATTATTGATATTGAAGCTTATTTCTCTCTCATACACCAACCTCAAGGTCGACGGCAGGTTCCCGCGATCTAGTGTAACATAAACATGGCCATATTGGAGGGCTATACTGTATATAATAAAGGGGATTTGTTTTCACTATATGTATGATACACTTTATGATACACTGTATGAAAAATGTAACAATGCGACAATCCAGGCTCCCACAAATCCAGACCATATTGGAGAGAAAAATGTCTAAACTATGAACCCTGTTATCTCCAACATGCATACCCAACATAAAAACTCCACCCCATGACACACCCTTATATTTTCCTGTCGGACCCTCCCCTTCCGCTTGGTTTTCGCTGTAGTGAGACATTTCTCGCTGGAGCCCTCTCCTTTAAAATGGGATGACGCCCACCTCACCTTCGTCATCGCGGCCTCTCTCCTTCACACCATACTCCCCCACGGAGGGATTGCATTTAGACGTCGAAAAAAATCGATGGCGAGGGAGTCATGGAGGAGGGGTAGTGTAACGCCCTCGATGCGACTATAGCTCCCACGTGTCGAGGCACGACTTAGAGACATAATCGCATTGAAGGCATATGTCGCAAGTTAGGCAATCTTCACAATATCCCATGTAATATGAATAATAAAGAGGAGATAACATAGTTGGCTTACACTCGCCACGTCAATCAAGTACATAAATAACATTACATCAACCAAACACTCATGGCCCGACTACGGCGCCAAAATGAAAGAGAACCCAACATGCACACGGTCCCATTCACCCCCAACTGGGCACCACTACTGATCATCGGGAAAGGAAACATAGTATCGTTGAGAGTCTTCGTCGAACTCCCACTTGAGCTCATACGCGTCTCCTGGAGCGGAATCATCATGCCCTGCATCTGGTGTAATAGTAATCTGTGAGCCACAGGGACTCAGCAATCTCGCACCCTCGCGATCAAGACTATTCAAGCTTATAGGTAAGGCAAGGTAAAATATGAGTGGAGCTGCAGCAAGCGACTAGCAAGTATGGTGGCTAACTTATTCGCAAAAGGGAGCGAGAAGAGGAGGCAAAGCACGAGCGAGAAACTAGAGAACAACCTGCGCAAACATTACTCCAACACTGTGTCCACTTCCCGGACTCCGCCGAGAAGAGGCCATCACGGTAACACACTCGGTTGATTCATTTTAATTAAACTAAGGTTCAAGTTATCTACAACCGGACATTAACAAATTCCCATCTGCCCATAACTGCGGGCACGGCTTTCGAAAGTTCAATCCCTGCAGGGGAGTCCCAACTTAGCCCATGACAAGCTCTCACGGTCAACGAAGGAATAGACCTCCACCCGAGACATTCCGATCAGGCTCGGCATCCCGGTACAACAAGACAACTCCGACAATGGTAAAACAAGTCTAGCAACACCACCCGCTGTGCCGACAAATCCCGATAGGAGCTGCACATATCTCGTTCTCAGGGCACACCGGATAAGCTAAGCGTACGGGAGGCTCAACGTAACCCAAGTTGCCAAGGGACGGCCCCGCACGGTGCTCTAGGTTGGACCAACACTCAGAGGAGCACTGGCCCGGGGGGGTTTAAAATAAGATGACCCTTGGGTCCGCGAAACCCAAGGGAAAAAGGGGCTAGGTGGCAAATGGTAAAACCAAGGTTGGGCATTGCTGGAGGAGTTTTATTCAAGGCGGACAGTCAAGGGGTTCCCATTATAACCCAACCGCGTAAGGAACGCAAAAATCCGGGAACATAACACCGATATGACGGAATCTAGGGCGGCAAGAGTGGAACAAAACACTAAGCGAGAGGCCGAGCCTTCCACCCTTTACCAAGTATATAGATGCATTAAGATAACATAGCAATATGATGATATCCCAACAAGTAAATTAATGTTCCAACAAGGAGCGGCCTCCAATCTTCACCTGCAACTAGCAACGCTATAAGAGGGGCTGAGCAAAGCGGTAACATAGCCAATCAATGGTTTGCTAGGACAATGGTGGGTTAGAGGTTTGACATGGAAATTTGGGAGGTTTGCAAGCAAGTGGTAGGCATCGTAGCAATGGCATAGCAAAAGAGCGAGCAAACTAGCATAGCAAAGATAGTAGTGATTTCGAGGGTATGATCATCTTGCCTGCACAGTTGTCAGAGTTGACTGGATCCTCACAAGCAAACTCAACGGGCTCCTCGTTAGCGAACTCGTCTCCCGGCTCTACCAAAACAAGACAAACAAGCAACAAGGATACAATCAACCACGTGCAAGACCAAGCAATATGATGAAATGATGATATGCTATGCGGGATGCGATGCGGGATGCAAAAAGTAAGATATGACAGGAAATGCATGAACCTGGCCTCAACTTGCAATTCCAAGGGTTCCACTGGAAATATGAGATGAAATCGCTTGAAAACGATATAAAGAACGCCAGAATCGGAGTTACGGTTTGGAAATGGCAAGCGTTTCAAAATTGACACCGGTCTGCGATTTACAGCAAGTAGGCATCTAAATGCAACGAGATGAACATGCTACAGCACCCAAACATGACATCAAAATACATGGCAGGGATGCACACAAGATGCTTAACAAAAGTCTAGCACTGAGCCACGGCCAATTCATCCATTAACAGGTTCAAACAAGCATGGCAAAAACGCAAATGGTAAAACAGATCTCAGACTTAGTGAAATTAACACTTGTCTGGAATTTCAGATCATATAGCCCTCTTCGAAACAAAATACAAGCTATAAATGACAAGAACAATGGCATAGCATGCACGGATCAATTATAATAACATCGGCAAAATCGCAAACAAGTTGACGATCTGCCCAGATTCACCACGAAGCAAAAGTAGAGCTCGATTGACTCAAGCTAGGGTGCTCCATAATTGCAAAAAAATACATGGATGGATAGAGCACTACAAGATTAACAAAACTCCTTTAGTGATCATCCTCAAAAGAGGCACGGATCACTAGGAAACAATAAGAACATATGGCATCATGAACTAAACAATCCCAGGACTTAGTGAAATCACTAAGTCCCTGAAAACAGAATTAGCAAGTGCACCACTTTGCAAGCTTGCACAAGTCACCACACACATCCTAAAAATACATGGGTTGCACCTCTGAAAATATAACAAAATGCTTAACAAAACAAATGAAGAACTCACGGGCATATCATGCACACATTAATCATGGCAAAAATGACAAAAGTCTAAGATGAACTAGTAGATCTGACAATTAACTCAAGTAGCCCTCTTCTAACAGCATTTCGGGCATCAAGATGAGCTCAAATGAAAATGATGCAATGGAATGAAATGATGTAGTCTCCGAGATGAACATTCTGATATGCTATATGCCCAAATCGGAGCTACGGACGCAAAGTTACAGAGCCTCAAACAGAGCAACATGGACTGAAAATCCTCGGGACTTAGAGAAAAAAACCAGATCTAGGGTTCTTCGGCGGGCACGTGAACCGAGGCGCGACCGGGCACTGTAGCTGATCGAATCCGAGGCCGCCGGCGTCGGGGAGGCGGTGGCCAGCGTCGGGGTGCTCGGCAGACGAGGCGGCGGCGTGCGGCTCGTCGACGGCGGGCTCCGGCGGGCGGCGAGCTCCGGCCGGGCAGGCGCGGGCGCGAGGAGGTGGCGGCGGGGTGCGGGCGATGTCGGCCCGGGAGGCGGCGCGGGAGGACCGGCCTCGGGCCCCTGCGGGCCGCGGCGGCGGCGGGCGCCGGGCGCCACGTGGCACGTCCTGGCTGGCGGCGGTGGCGGCGGACGTTGTCCGGCTCCTCCCGGACACGTCCGGCGGCGGCGGATCTGGGATTTTTTAGGGTTAGGGGGGAGAGGAACCGCGAATTTTGAATGGGGGTGTATATATAGGCATATGGGGAGCTAGGAGAGTCCAAATGAGGTGCGGTTTTCGGCCACGCGATCATGATCGAACGCTCTAGATCAAGGAGCAGAGTTTGGTGGGTTTTGGGCCAAATTGGAGGGGTGTTGGGCTGCAACACACACGAGGCCTTTTCGGTCCCTCGGTTAACCGTTGGAGTATCAAACGAAGTCCAAATGATACGAAACTTGACAGGCGGTCTACCGGTGGTAAACCAAGGCCACTTGGCAAGTCTCGGTCCAATCCGGAAATGTTTAATCCCCACACACGAAAGAAAGCTAGAAATGACCACCGGAGGAGAACGAAGCGTCGGAATGCTAAACGGACAACGGGGAAAATGCTCGAATGCATGAGACGAACACGTATGCAAATGCAATGCACATGATGACATGATATGAGATGCATGACAACGAAAACAACACACGGAGACAAAGACCTGAACCCAAGAAATAAATATAACTTAACGCCGGAAATGGCAAGAGTTGGAGTACAAATTGGGAAAATTATATCCGGGGTGTTACAACACTCCACCACTACGAAAGGATCTCGTCCCGAGATCTAGGACTGAAAGAACGCCGGGTACTCAGAACGGATGTGATCCTCACGTTCCCAGGTAGCTTCACGGTCGGAATGGTGTGACCACTTGACTTTGAGAAATTTGATTGACTTGTTGCGAGTCTTGCGTTCAGTCTCTTCAAGAATGGCAACTGGGTGCTCACGATAAGAGAGATCTTCTTGGAGCTCAATGTCCTCGAAGTTGACGGTGCGGTCAGGAGTCTTGAAGCACTTTCGAAGCTGAGAGACATGGAACACATCATGAACATTTGCAAAGTTTGAAGGAAGCTCGAGTAGATAGGCGAGGTCGCCTCTCTTGCTGACAATCTTGAAAGGTCCCACGTATCTAGGGGCAAGCTTCCCTTTGATACCGAAGCGACGAGTACCTTTCATAGGAGAGACACGGAGGTAAACATGATCTCCGATCTCGAAAGCCAAATCACGGTGCTGACTATCATAGTAGCTCTTCTGACGGGATTGGCCTGCTTTGAGGTTATCACGAATGACTTTGCACATTTCTTCTGCTTCTGTGATTAAGTCATTACCCAAAAGCTGACGTTCACCGGCTTCAGACCAGTTGAGAGGGGTACGGCACTTCCTGCCATATAGAATTTCAAAAGGGGCCTTGCCCGAACTTGCTTGAAAACTGTTGTTGTAGGAGAATTCAGCATAAGGAAGACAATCCTCCCACTTCATGCCGAAGGAGATCACACAAGCCCTGAGCATATCTTCAAGAATCTGGTTGACACGCTCGACTTGAACGCTTGTTTGAGGATGGAAAGCTGTGCTGAAGCAGATGTTGGTGCCCATGGCCTTCTGAAAAGAATCCCAAAACTTCGAGGTAAAGATGCTGCCACGGTCTGAAGAGATCACTTGAGGAATACTGTGCAGAGAGACAATACGAGAGGTATAGAGTTCCGCCAATTGAGCTGCAGTGATCGACTCTTTGATAGGCAGAAAGTGAGCCACTTTGGTGAGTTTGTCGATGACAACGAATATAGCATCATTTCCACGCTTGGACTTTGGAAACCCAGTCACGAAGTCCATTTCAATGTGGTCAAACTTCCATTCTGGAATGGCAAGAGGTTGGAGGAGACCAGCTGGCCTTCGGTGTTCTGCCTTCACTCTTCTGCATACATCACATTCATTCACGAATTGAGCGATCTCGCGCTTCATTCGAGTCCACCAATAAGCTTGCTTGAGGTCCTGATACATCTTCGTGCTCCCAGGGTGGATGGAGAGGAGAGAATTGTGAGCCTCGTTCATGATCACTTTACGGAGGTCACCTTTGGGTACAACAATACGATCCTCGAAGAAGAGAGTGTCCTTGTCATCAAGGCGGTAGCACTTGTACTTGGACTGACTCTTGGCAATCCCAATCTTCACCTTTTTCACCATAGCATCAAGAAGCTGGGCTTGGCAAATCTGGTCTTCTAAGGTAGGAGAGACTTGAAGGTTGGCGAGGAAACCTTGAGGAACAACTTGCAGGTTAAGTTTGCGGAAAGCTTCACAAAGCTCGGGTTGATAAGGCTTCAGAATCAGACTGTTGCCGTAGGCCTTTCTGCTCAAAGCGTCAGCAATCACATTAGCCTTGCCTGGAGTGTACTCAATACTCGGATTATACTCTTGAATCATTTCAACCCATCGAGTTTGCCTGAGGTTGAGATTAGGCTGAGTGAAGATGTACTTGAGACTCTTGTGATCAGTGAAAATGTCCACTTTTCTTCCCAAGAGAAGATGTCTCCAAGTCAAAAGAGCATGCACAACTGCCGCCAACTCGAGATCATGAGTGGGGTAGTTCTTCTCATTAGGCTTCAACTGGCGAGATGTATAAGCAACAACTTTCTTCTCTTGCATCAATACTGCGCCAAGACCTTGGAGAGAGACATCACAAAAGACCTCGTACGGCTTGGATTCATCAGGCGGAGTCAGAACTGGAGCAATGATCAAATTCTCTTTCAAAGTGTTGAAAGCAATATCACAATCCGGAGACCAAACGTACTTGACGTGTTTCTAAAGAAGATTTGAGAGAGGCTTCGCGATCTTAGAAAAGTTTTCAACGAATCTTCGGCAATAGCTTGCGAGACCGAGAAAACTGCGGAGTTGCTTCATGTTCTGAGGAGGTTCCCAATTCACAATTGCAGACACCTTCTCAGGATTCACGGCAATGCCCTTGGCAGAGATGATATGACCAAGATAAAGAACCTCATCGAGCCAAAATTCACACTTGGAGAACTTGGCGTAGAACTGATGTTCCCTGAGCTTATGAAGCACCAAACGCAAGTGTTTGGCATGATCTTCCTTGTTCTTGGAGAAAACCAGAATGTCATCGAGATAGACCAAAACGAAGTCATTGGTGTAGGCGTTGAAGATGAAGTTCATCATGCGAGAGAACGTCGGAGGAGCGTTGGCGAGGCCAAAAGACATGACAGTGTATTCATAGGAACCAAAGCTTGTTCTGAATGCTGTCTTGGGAATATCTTCTTCACGAATGCGAATCTGGTGATAACCCATACGGAGATCAAGCTTGGAGAATACTTGGGCACCTTTGAGTTGTTCGAACAGCTCATTGATGTTGGGAAGTGGGTATTTGTTCTTGATGGTCTTCTTGTTCACTGGACGGTAATCAACACAAAGTCGGTCCGTTCCATCCTTCTTCTTCACAAAAAGAACACCACAACCCCACAGAGAAGAACTAGGCCGGATGAGACCCATTCTTTCTTGCTCATCGAGTTGCTTATTCAGCTCCTTCAACTCTTCAGGTCCGAGCTTGTAAGGGCGTTTGCACACAGGTTCCGTGCCAGGCTCAAGATCAATAACGAATTCAACTGGCCGGTGCGGAGGCATTCCTGGGAGCTCTTCTGGAAAGACGTCTTGATATTCGCAAACGACTAGAATTTGAGAGATGGCATCCAATTCACCCTTCTCATTGAGAGAAAACAGACGGATAGTATCATCACGAGCGGCAAAGACAATTACATCCTCAGACGAATGAGTCAATTGAATCTGCCTGGCTGCACAATCAAGCTGAGCCTTGTGCTTAGAAAGCCAATCCATCCCGAGAATAAGATCAATATCCGAGTTACCAAGAACCATTGGAGAAGCCAGAAACTTGAAATCACCCATCATGATAGAAACATCCGGAACTATTGAAGTAGCCCTCATAGACTTAGCCGGAGAAACCACTCCCATAGGTTTACCCAACATTTGTGAAACGAAGTCATGCTTGGAAACAAATGATCTTGACATGAAACAATGTGATGCACCAGTGTCAAAAAGAACTTTTGCTGGAAAAGAGTTAACTGGAAAGTTACCCATGATGACATCTGATGATTCCTCTGCCTGAGCTGCATTCAGCAAGTTGACCTTGGCATGCTTGGGGTTATGCTTGACCACAGCTGTACTTGTCGATCTGACAGGAGGAGGAGGAGGAGGAAGACGCCTCTGGTTGAGACACTTGTTGGCATAGTGACCCTTCTGTTGGCACTTGTTGCACATGACCTCTGAAAGTGGACGGTGATACGGAGCACTCGATCTTGGAGCTTGAGACGAAGTCTTGTTCTGAAAGCCAGGGTTGGGTGGGTGGGAAGAACCACTGCCACCTTTTCTCTTCTGCTGATACGGCTGACGAAACAGAGGAGGAGGAAGCCAAAACTTCTGCTGCTTGGCCACTTGAGTAGAGGAAGAAGGAGTAACATCTCTGACTCGCTTCTTGGAAGCATCACACCTCAACTGAGTGGCCTCTTGCTTCAGTGCCATGTTGTAGAACTCATCGTATCTCAAGGGCTCGAAGAGGACAAGAGCGAGCTGAATTTCTTCTCTGAGACCACCCCTGAACTGATATATCATGCTCTTCTCATCAGGGACATCCTGCTTGGCAAAGCGGGCGAGCTTCTGGAACAACTTGTTGTAGTCATAGACAGACAAAGAGCCTTGCTTCAGATTGCGGAATTCCTCACGCTTGCTTTCAACCACACTCTTAGGAATATGATGAGCTCGGAAATCTCGACGGAAATCATCCCAAGTGATAACACGTCCACCTCTGGAGTCCTTGTACTGCTGGAACCATTCTGCAGCTTGATCTTTGAGTTGGAAGGAAGCGAACTTAACAAAGTCCTCAGGCCTGACGTTACTGCACTCGAAATGCTTGCACAGATCCACAAGCCAATCGTCAGCATCGGTTGCCTCAACACAATTGCTGAAAGTCTTTGGCCCGTTAGCAAGGAACTGGTTGAGTGTAGCAAAGTGACTCTGATTGCTGCCTTGATTCCCTTGACTGCCTTGATTGCGCTCTTGGAGAATTTGCATGATCAACTGTGTGTTTGCATTGGTTGCGGCCATCACAGCTTGCCATGCCTCTGGAGGAGGTGGAGGTGGTGGCGGATCAGGATTCGGAGTCGTGCGCGTTGGAGGAGCCATCCTAAAGAGGTTGACCACCATTAGCACATTGACAAATAAATATTCAAGCTGAATCCAACGGAATGAAAATTGCAACATATAGTCTTCACATCCGAACAAAATGAACGAATGCATTCCTCTTGAAATGGTCACATATCCATAAATTGAGAAGCCACGTAGAATTAATGTAGAGAAATAAATCAACAAGGTATGGATCAAGAACGAATAATTGGTAAGAAATCCCAATCTCAAACCAATATCCGTGGAAGAAGAACTAGAGCTACTAGAATTCCCACCTATGAAACTCCCGAACCTTTCCGGTTATGCAATCAGGTGTTGGGGATATAGGGGAAGCATAATATCTCACCCATACTAGCAAATCCTACATCCAGCTGTATCCATCCTTCAACACATAACCAAGAAAACTTCGGAAACCATCTACCTCAACCTTCGAAAAGCATCCGTTATACAAGTTATGGCG
Source organism: Triticum urartu (assembly GCF_003073215.2). Lineage (NCBI taxonomy): Eukaryota > Viridiplantae > Streptophyta > Magnoliopsida > Poales > Poaceae > Triticum > Triticum urartu. The sequence continues at coordinate 43,792,811 of NC_053026.1, read as the reverse complement.
ATACTCCCGAACTCCCGCCCCGGTACTGGGTGGCGTCGAGGTTATCTCACCAACGAACTGCATAAAAGAGATTTTCGATGTCGGCGAACATATCTCAAGTATTCCAGAATTGCAACGATAAAATTATGATGACAACAACTCAGAGCTCAACTCCCCGGGACACTTCCACTAAACCCCTGACAGGAGGCACTAAGTCAATATTCTCATCATAAAACCATCGAAACGATTCCAAGATACCCGCGTGATCCTAAAAAAAAAATTAGTGAAATTTGAGAAGAGAAGAGTCAAAACTCTACGTCAGGATACCTTACCAGAGCGATGAGGAGACTGGGAAGTAAAAAGAATTCCTAAGCTCTCCGATATATAATTCCTAATGACTCAAAACATTTTTCTAGACACAACTCGGCCACTAAAAAGATCAAGCAATGGGGCTCCTAAGGTCGGGGAAGGCTCTGATACCAACTTGTAACGCCCTCGATGCGACTATAGCTCCCACGTGTCGAGGCACGACTTAGAGACATAATCGCATTGAAGGCATATGTCGCAAGTTAGGCAATCTTCACAACATCCCATGTAATATAGATAATAAAAGGGGAGATACATAGTTGGCTTACACTCGCCACGTCAAACAAGTACATAAATAGCATTACATCATCCAATCACTCATGGCCCGACTACGGTGCCAAAATAAAAGATCAACCCAACATGCGACACGGTCCCGATCGCCCCAACTGGGCACCACTACTGATCATCAGGGAAAGACACATAGTAACGGCGTGAGTCCTCGTCGAACTCCCACTTGAGCTCAAGCGCTGTCATCTGGAACGGAGTCATCAGGCCCTGCATCTGGTTTGGAAGTAATCTGTGAGCCACAGGGACTCAGCAATCTCGCACCCTCGCGATCAAGACTATTTAAGCTTATAGGTAAGGCAAGGTAATATGTGGAGCTGCAGCAAGCGACTAGCATATATGGTGGCTAACCTGTTCGCAAAAGAGAGCGAGAAGAGAAGGCAAAGCGCGAACGAATAACTAGAGAACAACCTGCGGCAAGCATTACTCCAACACCGTGTTCACTTCCCGGACTCCGCCGAGAAGAGACCATCACGGTAACTCACACAGTTGATTCATTTTAATTAAGTTAAGGTTCAAGTTATCTACAACCGGACATTAACAAATTCCCATCTGCCCATAACCGCGGGCACGGCTTTCGAAAGTTCAAATCCCTGCAGGGGAGTCCCAACTTAGCCCATGACAAGCTCTCACGGTCAACGAAGGAATAGACCTCCTCCCGAGACATTCCGATCAGACTCGGTATCCCGGTTTACAAGACAACTCGACAATGGTAAAACAAGTCCAGCAACACCACCCGCTGTGCCGACAAATCCCGATAGGAGCTGCACATATCTCGTTCTCAGGGCACACCGGATAAGCTAAGCGTACGGGAGCCAACGTAACCCAAGTTGCCAAGGGACGGCCCCGCACGGTGCTCTAGGTTGGACCAACGCTCAGAGGAGCACTGGCGGGTTAAAATAAGATGACCCTTGAGTCCGCGAACAAGAAACAACAACATAAATGGTCACAAAGCCAGATAGAATCTGGGCCAGGCAATTATGGACTCGGTTCCTAACAAAGAAAAATCAAATCATCGACTGTCTGGATGCAGAGGCCCTAGCAGCTTTCAAACACAACATCTGCGACGAGTGGCTAGCCCGGCACCTTGGTCAGGAAAAGCCGAAATCTATGGCAGCCCTCACGACACTCATGACCCGCTTTTGTGCGGGAGAAGATAGCTGGCTGGCTCGTAGTAATAACATATCAAAGAACCATGGTACTTCGGACACCAAGGATGGCAATAGCAGGTCACGTCGCAACAAACATAAGCGCCACATTAACAGCGACAATACTGAGGACACGGCAGTCAATGCCGGATTCAAAGGCTCTAAACCCGGTCAGCGGAAAAAGCAATTTAAAAGAAGCACTCCGGGCCCGTCCAGTTTGGACCGCATACTCGATCGCTCGTGTCAAATACACGGCACCCCCGACAAGCCAGCCAACCACACCAATAGGGATTGTTGGGTATTCAAGCAGGCCGGCAAGTTAATTGCCGAAAACAAAGATAAGGGGCCACATAGCGATGATGAGGAAGAGCCCCGACAGCCGAACACCGGAGGACAGAAGAAGTTCCCCCCACAAGTGCGGACGGTGAACATGATATACGCAACCCACATCCCCAAGAGGGAGCGGAAGCGTGCGCTCAGGGACGTATATGCGTTGTAGCCAGTCACTCCAAAGTTCAACCCATGGTCCTCCTGTCTGATCACCTTCGATCGCAGGGACCACCCCACTAGTATCCGTCATGGCGGATTAGCTGCACTGGTCCTAGACCCAATCATCGACGGATTTCACCTCACTTGAGTCCTTATGGACGGCGGCAGCAGCCTTAACCTGCTTTACCAGGACACAGTGCGCAAAATGGGTATAGACCCCTCAAGGATCAAACCCACAAAAACGACCTTTAAAGGTGTCATTCCAGGTGTAGAGGCCCATTGCACAGGCTCAATTACACTGGAAGTGGTCTTCGGATCCCCGGATAACTTCCGAAGCGAAGAATTAATCTTCGATATAGTCCCGTTCCGCAGTGGCTATCATGCACTGCTCGGGCGAACCGCATTTGCGAGATTCAATGTGGTACCGCAGTATGCATACCTCAAGCTCAAGATGCCAGGACCTCGGGGGGTCATCACAGTTAATGGAAACACAGAGCACTCTCTCCGCATGGAGGAGCACACTGCGGCCCTCGCAGCAAAAGTGCAAAGCAGCCTCTCAAGGCAATCCACCAGTTCGGCGTTTCAAGACCTGGACACCTTCAAGCGCGCTCGGAGTAGTCGGCAACTAGACCGCCTGGCACGATCTAAGCTCACGTAGCAATGTGGCCGCCACCCCGGCCCAAGCCAAACGGCGAAATTCATGCCACGCATACATAATTACACATTAAAAATACCATGGGCACAACTACGGCACGCCCCAATACGCGGCTTAAACCGCACCAGGGGCTTCCCGCTTTGTTATTTTTCTCTTTCAGGACTTTAATCTCTGGAAACCCTGTCCGGCAGCATGATTGCCGAACACATGATGCGGCAACCAAGGAGGAAGAAAGCTACGTCACACCACGGAACTCCCAGGTGGATTACGATAACGAGTGAAATATTTGCTTTAATACTATTCCTCAGCTTGCCGTTGGAAGGGACATAGTCCTACTTTTTGCTTATCGCACTATCTGTATCATTCTGCTTTAACACACCTTTTTGAATAAACAATGCATAACATTATGACTATTATTGGATTCTCGTTATATATATATGTGTGTGTTCATTAATGACGCCTTGCAACCGTACACTTTGGTACGGCCAATACACCAGGGGCTTAAGTACCCCACATTATGGTGTGAGAAGTCCAAACACTTTCACAAGTGCGGCACCCCGAACTTATAGCATTATATGCATCAGCTCCGAATCATGTCTTTGGTCAAATGTTGGGTTTGCCCGGCTCCTATGTTTTGGTACCTTACGTTCCGCTCTATCGGCTAAGGTAGCACTAGGAGAACTACTGCGATTGTGCCCCGGTTCTGCTAGGCTAAGCACCTCAGTAGAGAAAGCTAAAACTGGCTGTCATGATAAGGCGAGAGACTGGTCGCTGTTCGGCAAGGTTTCGAGTCCCTAAAGACTTATGCCGCTTAGAGCGAGGAGCCGGTCCTGTCCGGCTTAAAGGCGTGTATCGCGCCCCGAATTCGGCCTTCCGAATACCAGGGGCTTCGCCAAAATTTAAAATTATAGAATTCTATGGCTAAGTGAGAGTGATAAAGCATTATTAGTCTGGTTGCCTTGTTTGTTGTGCTGAGCACCTCCCTCGAAGGACCCAAAAATGGGAACAAGAGTGCTCAGGTTTATCCCGAACACCCCAGCACTCGTGGCATGGGGGCAGAAGCCAAGGGCTAGCCATCTCTCAGATTGGATAAACAACCAAACAGAAGGTAATATTTTAAATTCAAACAAGCGTTGCATAGCGCATATGAAACAAGTTTTCATCATGCAGGATCACACGAGCAAGTTTACTCAAATATTACATCCTTTGGACATTCGTCCGCTACAAGACGGGCACCCTTCAGGACACCCTCATAATAAATTTCGGGGGTGCGATGCTCCTTGCCCTGTGGCGGTCCTTCCTTGATCAGCTTCACGGCGTCTAGCTTGGCCCATTGCACCTTCACACGGGCGAAAGCCCGGCGTGCAACTTCGATGCAGACGGACCGCTTGACGACTTCCAGCCGTGGGCAGGCATCCACAAGCCGCCTCACTAGGCCGAAGTAGCTGTTCGGAAGGGCGTCGCCAGGCCACAGCCGGACTATAAAGCCCTTCATGGCCTGTTCGGCCGCCTTGTGTAGCTCGACCAACTATTTCAGCTGGTCGCTCATAGGCACCGGGTGTTCGGTCCCAGTATACTGAGACCAGAACAGCTTCTCCGTTGAGCTTCCCTCCTAGGCCTGATAAAACTATGCGGCATCCGACACGCTGCGGGGCAAATCTGCGAATGCTCCTGGAGAGCTCCGGATTCGGGTAAGTAATAGGTAATTTACTTTCACATACTTGCTTTGCATATAGAATGCCTTACCCGCCGCTATTTTCTTCATTGCGTCAATCTCCTGGAGGGCCTTTTGGGCTTCGGCCTGGGCACTCTTTGCGCTCTCAAGGGCCGCGGCAAGCTCAGACTCTCGCGTCTTCGAGTCAAGCTCCAACGCCTCGTGCTTCGTCACGAGAGCCTGTAGCTCTTGCTGCACCTCGCCCACCCGAGCCTCTTGCCTTTCCCGCTCGGTGTGCTCCTTGGCCGCTTTATCTTCGGCCTCGGACAGCGCTTGCTTTAGGGCCGCCACTTCGGTCGTGGCCCCTGGCAAATTCATGATGATCCTGTCATTTTGCAATTGCATTCTTTTTATACATATCCATAGAGTAGGTACTACTTACCTTTGTTCTCCTCGAGCTGCCTCTTGGCAAGGCCGAACTCGTCCTTGGACCCTTTAAGGTCCTGCTTCAGTGCGGCGACCTCCGCAGTCAGTGCGGCAGATGCCAGCAGCGAAGCCTGCATACGCATATTGACATACTTATATTAGACTCCTGCGATATTGTTTGATCCTCTGTTCGGCTTTTCTTTGTGAACACCAAACAGAGCATCAGGGGCTACTGTCTATGCGGTAATATTTTTCCTATATTTTAAACACTTACCGCAAAGCCTGTTAGAAGGCTGGCACAGGCTTCAGTCAATCCGCTCTTGGCGGACTGAACCTTCTGGACCACCGCACTCATAATAGTATCGTGCTCCTCATCGATGGAAGCGCTACAAAGCGCTCCCAGCAGATTGTCCGGCGCCTCTGGATGGACAGAGGTCACCGGCACAGGCGTCTTGCCCCTCTTGGAAGGAGGCCGCCTGCCCAAGTCCGGAACCACTAGAGGTTCCGGCGCGGTGTTCGGCTGAGGGCCGAACTCGGAGCCCTCAGGGGCCTTGTTCCCTCTGCTCCCGGAGTCCGGACGGTCGCCTTGAGGTGCCTCCGAGACTGTCTCCCCTCGACCCGATGCCTCTTGAAACAATACCTCGGCGTCGTCTGTAGGGCAAGGGGAGGTGGTGGTCGGAAGTGGATCGCTGTCCATATCCGACGAGCCCAAGGAGCCTTCCGACGATACATCGATACGGGCTCGTGGCGTCCTGCATAATCATATTCGGCATTAGGGGAAGCAGTGCGACAAAGGAATGCTATGAGTTACTCTGGTATCCGAATACTTACAACTTCGCCAGGGGCTTGGCCCTGAGCAGCCAGTCGTCTTCGCCTTCGACGGCGGTGGTGGAACTGTCCAGAAGGAGAGTCCTTCCCTTCTTGGACCCCTCGGCCTCCCCAGTTGGGGCGGCCTTCCTTTTCTTGTCTCCCCCATCTAAAGGGGGAGCATCTTCTTCTTCCTCCTCGTCTTCGGGGGAGGAGTGTGTTGCAGAGTTATTGGACGATGAGTCCGATGACGCCTGGCGTCGGGAACTCTTTCGGGTTCCCTTGGCCTTCTTGGTCTTCTCTGGCACCTTGTAAGGAGCCGGAGTCAACATCTTCACCAGGAGAGCGTCTGCTGGGCCTTCGGGAAAAGGAGCCGGACAGTCGATCTGTCCGGCCGTCTCCTGCCAGTCCTGTCAAAGGTACGGGAGCTTAGATCCCGCATAAAGTCAAACTATGAAAAACAAGTATCCTGTGAGAGGTAAAACAGCTTACCGCGCTGGCTTGGCGCTTCGCGCAGAATCTGCGATCCTCGGTAGTGGGAGGGGGAACCTCGGCACCCTTGAATAGCACCTTCCAGGCATCCTGGTGAGTTGTGTCGAAGAGCCTGTTCAGAGTTCGGTGCTGGGACGGGTCGAACTCCCACAAGTTGAAAGCCCGTTGTTGGCACGGGAGAATCCGGCGGATGAGCATGACCTGGACTACGTTGACGAGTTTGAGCTTCTTGTTCACCATGTTTTGAATACATGTTTGGAGTCCCGTCAGCTCTCCCGAACTACCCTAGGACAGGCCCTTCTCTTGCCAGGAGGTGAGCCGCGTGGGGATGCCAGATCGGAACTCGGAGGCCGCTGCCCATTTAGGGTCACGCGGCTCGGTGATGTAGAACCACCCCAATTGCCACCCCTTTACGGTCTCCACGAAGGAGCCCTCGAGCCATGTGACGTTGGGCATCTTTCCCACCATGGCGCCTCCGCACTCCGCCTGGTGGTCTCTCACAACCTTCGACTTGACATTGAAGGTCTTCAGCCATAAGCCGAAGTGGGGCTTGATGCGGAGGAAGGCCTCGCACATGATGATAAACGTCGAGATGTTGAGGATGAAGTTCGAGGCCAGATCGTGGAAATCCAGGCCGTAGTAGAACATGAGCCCTCGGACGAATGGGTGGAGAGGGAATCCCAGTCCACGTAGGAAATGGGTAAGGAACACTACCCTCTCATGGGGAACGGGGTGGGGATGAGCTGCCCCTCATCTCGGAGCCGGTGCGCGATGTCGTCGGGCAGGTATACGGCTCTCCTCAGCTTCTTGATGTGTCCCTCCGTGACGGAGGAGACCATCCACCTGCCTCCCGCTCCGGACATGGTTGGAGAAGGTTGAGGTAGGAAGTGCAGATTTGGGTGCTGGAGCTCGAGTGCGCGAAAATGGATGAGCAAAGGAGGAAGAAGGCGTGGATGAAAAGGTGAATCCTTATCCCTTTATATGGGCGGACGAAACTATGCGTCCCCACTAGCCTGGTAAAACTCGCTTATCCCCCAAGCGCTGTAATCGATGGCGTGGTTGGGTTACCCACGCCCGTATTGATGAGAATCCCATAATAAGGGGGACACGATCTCTGCTTTGACAAGACGTGTCAAAAAAATGCCTCGCGTTATGTGCGGGGCTAGTTAAAGGAAACGGTTCGAATAATCACCGGGCCATGGCATAATGTCGTGCTGCCAAAACAAGTTAGCAAATTGGATTTGTGGAAATATTATTCTCTCTACGGTGGTATGTGGAACTTATTTTGCAGGGTCGGACACTATCCTTGTATTCAAATTCTTCCATGGTGTATTCGGAGGAGGAACCCGCCTTGCAATGCCGAAGACGATACTGCTCTCCGGACTCATCATCATTGAAGCATGGTTCAGGGGCTACTAAGGGAGTCCTGGATTAGGGGGTCTCCGGATAGCCGAACTATATCCTTTGGTCGGACTGTTAGACTATGAAGATACAAGATTGAAGACTTCGTCTCGTGTCCGGATGGGACTCTACTTGGCATGGAAGGCAAGCTAGGCAATAGGGATATGTACATCTCCTCCTTTGTAACCGACCTTGTGTAACCCTAGCCCCCACGGTGTCTATATAAAAAGGAGGGTTTTAGTCCGTAGGACAACACACAATCATACCATAGGCTAGCTTCTAGGGTTTAGCCTCTCCGATCTCATGGTAGATCTACTCTTGTACTACCCATATCATCAATATTAATCAAGCAGGACGTAGGGTGTTACCTCCATCAAGAGGGCCCGAACCTGGGTAAAACATCGTGTTCCCTGCCTCCTATTACCATCCGCCTTAGACGCACAGTTCGGGACCCCCTACCCGAGATCCGCCGGTTTTGACACCGACACTTGCCACGGGAGAAGTGCTTAGCTTTGGGTTCGATCTTGCAGTGTCCTTTCCCAGTGACAGAAGGGGCAGCAAGGCACGTATTGTATCGTTGCCATCGAGGATAACAAGATGGGTTTTTTATCATATTGCATGAAACTATCCCTCTACATCATGTCATCTTGCTTAAGGAGTTACTATGTTTTTAACTTAATACTCTAGATGCATGCTGGATAGCGGTCGATGAGTGGAGTAATAGTAGTAGATGCAGGCAGGAGTCGGTCTACTCGTCTCGGACGTGATGCCTATCTACATGATCATACCTAGATATTCTCATAACTATGCTCAATTCTGTCAATTGCTCAACAGTAATTTGTTCACCCACCGTAGAATACTTATGCTCTTGAGAGAAGCCACTAGTGAAACCTATGGCCCTCGGGTCTCTTTCTCATCATATCAATCTCCATCACTTTATTATTTGTTTGCTTTTACTTTGCCTTTTACTTTTCACTTTACATCTCTATACCAAAAATACCAAAAATATTATTTATCATCTCTATCAGATCTCACTTCTGTAAGTGACCGTGAAGGGATTGACAACCCCTAAGCGCGTTGATTGCGTTGAGCTATTGTTTTTGTGTAGGTACGAGGGACTCGCGCGTAGCCTCCTACTGGATTGATACCTTGGTTCTCAAAAACTGAGGGAAATACTTACGCTACTTTGTTGCATCATCCTCTCCTCTTCGGGGAAATCCAACGTAGTCCTCAAGAGGTAGAAAGAAGAATTTCTGGCGCTGTTGCCAGGGAGTCTACACAAAAGTCAACATACCAAGTACCCATCACAATCCATATCTCCCGCATTACATTATTTGCCATTTCCTCTCATTTTCCTCTCCCCAATTCACCCTTGTCGTTTTATTCGCCCCCTCTCTCTCTATCCTCCCTCTCTTTCTCTATTTGCCTCTTTTTGCCCGTTTGCCTTTTTGTTTGCTTGTGTGTTAGTTTGCTTGTTTGTCGCGATGGCTCAAGATAATACTAAATTATGTGAATTCACCAATACCAACAATAATGATTTCCTTAGCACTCCGATTGCTCCTCCTACCGATGCTGAATCTTGTGAAATTAATACTGCTTTGTTGAATCTTGTCATGAAAGATCCGTTCTCCGGCCTTCCTAGTGAAGATGCCGCTACCCATCTTAATAGCTTCCTTGATTTGTGTGACATGCAAAAGAAGAAAGATGTCGATAATTATATTGTTAAATTGAAGCTATTTCCTTTTTCTCTTAGAGATCGTGTTAAAGCTTGGTTTTCATCTTTGCCTAAAAATAGTATTGACTCATGGAACAAGTGCAAAGATGCTTTTATCTCCAAGTATTTTCCTCCCGCTAAGATCATCTCTCTTAGAAATGATATTATGAATTTTAAGCAACTTGATCATGAACATGTTGCACAAGCTTGGGAGAGAATGAAATTAATGATACGTAATTGCCCTACTCATGGTTTGAATTTGTGGATGATTATACAAAATTTTTATGCCGGATTGAATTTTGCTTCTAGAAATCTTTTAGATTCGGCCGCGGGAGGCACTTTTATGGAAATCACTTTAGGAGATGCTACTAAACTCCTAGATAATATTATGGTTAATTATTCTCAATGGCATACTGAAAGATCTACTAATAAAAAGGTGCATGCAATAGAAGAAATTAATGTTTTGAGTGGAAAGATGGATGAACTTATGAAATTATTTGCTAATAAGAGTGTTTCTTCTGATCCTAATGATGTGCCGTTATCTACTTTGATTCAGAATAATAATGAATCTATGGATGTGAATTTTGTTGGTAGGAACAATTTTGGTAGCAACGCGTATAGAGAAAATTTCAATCATAGGCCTTATCCTAGTAATCCCTCTAATAATTACGGTAATTCCTACAACAATTCTTATGGAAATTATAATAAGATGCCCACTGATTTTGAATCTAATATTAAAGAATTTATTTCTTCGCAGAAGAATTTTAATGCTATGATTGAAGAAAAATTGCTTAAGATTGATGATTTGGCTAGGAACGTTGATAGAATTGCTCTTGATGTTGATTCTTTGAAACTTAGATCTATTACCCTAAGCATGATATCAATGAGTCTCTCAAAGCCATGAGAATTTCCATTGATGAGTGCAAAGAAAGAACCGCTAGGATGCGTGCTAAGAAAGATGCCTTTATAAAAGCGTGTTCTTCTAGTTCCTATGAAAATAATGATGAAGATCTAAAAGTTATTGATGTGTCCCCTATTAAATCTTTTGTTTTGCAATATGAATCTTGATAATGATGGGACTGAATATGATCCACCTTTACCTAGAAGGCGTTCTAAGAATTCGGAATTTTGTTGATCTTGATGCTAAATTTGATAAAAGTGGGATTGAAGAAATTAAAACCCTAGATGTTGCTAAAACTACTAGGTAGGGGTACCCTTTTTGTTGCGAGCGACGGCGGCCGAGATTAACTAGGAATGTTTGCTAAACCACCTATTATGCGGGGATTTCAAGAGATTTGTAGTGAGCGTCTGTGGCGAGGCAAACGCGGAAATAAATGGAGGAATTGTTTCTTTTCGGGATTATATTCTTCGTGACGTGCCCAACATCCCCGTCGAGTCCGTCTGCTGCGGCCGAGGACGAGGGGGCGCTGGTTATTTCTTCCCCCCTTTCTTTCTTTTTTTACCCACAAATTTCTCTCGTTGCACTCTTTGATTTATGTCATATATGAAGATCATAGCACATTTTTACTAACCATATTTTCGTGTCAGTTTTTCTTTCCCTCGTGTTAGAGGATTCCTTTTATTTATGGTATAGAAGAACGAACATGTGATTTGCGAAGAGTTTTAGTATCTAGGCAAGCTGTTTATTTAGATGAAGTTGGAACACTACCCGTAATAATTTGTGCTAAAAAGATTAAAAATTATAAGACGGATTCCATGAGGGTTTTATTGCCTTTGGGGGTGTGGGCTTTGGGTGGGGGCCCGGGCCGCGCCCCCGCCCCCCCCCCGCTAGTGTCTCTAACTATTCCAAAACTTTGTGTGATTTGCTAGATTTCCGTGTATTTTGATGATTGCTCTCTAAACTTGCATCTTGCGGATTCCACCTATTAAGAAACCTATGGGAAGAATTAATGATGTTCTTATTGTTGCAAATAGGAATTATGTGCCCGTAGATTTTATGTTCTTGATATAGATTGCAATCCTTCTTGCCCTATTATTCTCGGTAGACCTTTCCTTAGAACGGTTGGTGCAATTATTGATATGAAGGAAGGGAATATTAGATTCCAATTTCCATTAAAAAAGGGCATGGAACACTTTCCTAGAAATAAAATTAAATTACTTATGAATCTATTATGATAGCCACTTATGGATTGCCTACCAAAGATGGCAATACCTAGATCTATTCTTGTTTGTTATGCCTAGCTAGGGGCGTTAAACGATAGCGCTTGTTGGGAGGCAACCCAATATTATCTTGCTTTTTTGCTCCTTTTAATAAATAAATTATATTTTTGGTCTGTTTTTTAATTGTGATTTGTAATCCAAGTAATATTATTTGATTTTAATAGTGAGCCACTAATGGGTTTATTGACTGTTGGTGTTGTTTTGTGGGAGGTATCTTAATGGTACAGTCAGCTAAATGGTGAGAATAGGGTGCAGAACCCGGGTTGAGGTTAAAAGGTCCTATGGGGAAAAAGTCTTGTGATGTGACTGTATGCTGTAAACAAATCATGAAGTTTTGAGCGCTTCCCACGGGGAGATAGCGCTTTGCGTCATATATTATACTTTGGGAGGAGTGGGACAATATTTAGTTAAAGTCTTCTCTTTTGAACTATAATGAATATAAAGTAGATACTCAATTTTCCTTCACGCACGTCATATCCGCCAATTTATTATACTACAGAATTATTCTGTTGCAGAGTCTCTACGCTAATTTCTTGCCCGCTAGGCCTGGCTGCAGATAACTACCATGCCGAACTGTTCTGTCTTTTGAGTGCAAACAGAATATCACCCCTCAGCAAGCCCCCCACGTTAGAATGGCACAAGTAGTGCAGAAGCGAATCCGCTTGAGTCAGGATGATGAGAGATTGCAGCCCCTTAGCCTTGACACTCGTACGCTCTGCAGCTGTTTCAAGCCATGAATTGAGCTTGTCGTCTACAGGTCCAATACTCCAATTTTGGCACCATTGCAGTGGCTCGATAGGTTTAAGATTCATTAGCTTTCTCATTCTACTCTTTCACAGAGTAATGCTGAACATCAATTTGAAAGCGATGATAGAAGCAGGAGTTCCTTCAGGCTGTTAGATTTATACACATTTAGTCGTGTTCTCCTTTGTATTTTTCCCTTTGTATAAGGGGTTTTCTGCATATTATACCACATCTGTACGTGTATATATACTGGCCTATGGCCACCTAGAAATACAACAACAACAACAACAACAGCAGCAGCAAAGCATTTCTTCCCAAGCAAGTTGGGGTAGGCTAGAGGTGAAACCCATAAATCTCGCAACCAACTCATGGTTCTGAAACATGGATAGCAAGCTTCCACGCACCCCTGTCCATGGCTAGTTCTTTGTCGATACTCCAGTCCTTCAGATCCCTCTTTACGAACTCCTCCCATGTCAAGTTCGGTCTACCCCGACCTCGCTTGACATTATCGGCACGCGTTAGCCATCAGCCATGCACTGGCGCTTCTGGAGGCCAGCGCTGAATGTGCCCAAACCATCTCAGATGATATGGCCACCTGGAAATATAAGTTCATATTTCCTAACACAAGCATCCAAGAAAGAAGTAAAGATCGAAATTGACCTTTCCAAGAAGAATGCCAAGTAAACAGATTTCTAAGAGTACTCACCAGAAGATGTCCATTGTCCAATGCCAAAACAAATGATCCTCCAGCTCTTTAGATAATCATATTTGATTGACTATGGCAGCTGTTAGGAAACGTGAGGAAGAGAGAATGACCGAACAGTTTTCTGTATTGAGGAGGAGAGAGATATATAAAGGTTACATGGGCCTGGGCCACACTCTAGACTATACAAGGTTACATGGGTGGGCCACGCTCTAGACTATGGGCCTGGGCCACACTCTAGACTATGGGCCTGGGCCGCAAACACAACATATATACTTAACACCCCCCCTTCAAACTTAAGGTGGGTCAGGAGCATCTGATACACCAAGTTTGAGAGTGTGAAACCTATGCTGATCTACTAGTTTGTGCGTTGGTGAAGAAATCTGCGGCTTGAAGCTCTGATGGGACATATTGTAGCTTGAACAGTGGATTGTTGACAATGAGATCGAGTGAAAAAGGCATCCACACCAATGTGTTTGGTCAACTCATGCTTGACTGGATCATTAGCAATCTGAATAGCAGCAGTGCTGTCACAAAGAAGAGGTGTTGGTGTATGACATAAGACACCAAGATCATCCAATAGCCAGCGAAGCCATACAATCTCAGCTGTAGTAGTAGAGAGAGCCCTAAGTCTCTGCCTCGGCACTGGAGCGAGACACAACAGTTTGCTTCTTTGATTTCCATGCAATGAGAATGTACCAAGAAATATGCAATAGCCAGTGACTGAGCGACGATCAATAGGATCACTCGCCCAAGTGGAATCAGAGTAAGCATGAAAGCTGGAGCTAACTGGAATTAGCATAGAACAATTGGCGAGATGTAGTTCCCCTTAAATACCTAAGGACTCGGAATAGGTGACCATGATGAATTGAGGTGGGAGCACAGACAAATTAACTGAGAATATGGACTGCATGTGCAATGTCAGGTCTGGTCACTGTGAGGTACACTAGACTGCCGACAATGTGACGATAGCGAAAGGGATCCTCAAGAGGAGTGCCATCAGTAGGACGCAACTGCAGATGAAGCTCCATAGGTGTAGCAGCAATGCGCGTGTCAGTGAGACCTGAGCGAAGAATCAAATCCTGAGTGTACTTTTGCTGGGAGATATAGTAACCATCATCGGTGTGCTCGACCTCAATCCTGAGAAAATAGCTGAGAGACCCCAAATCTGACATCTTGAATTGTTCACTCAATTTTTTCTTAACAAAATCAATATACCCAACATCATCTCCAGTGATCATCATGTCATCTACATAAAGTAGAAGCAATGTATGACCATGCTCAGATGTATGAATGAAGAGTGCAGGGTCATGTTCACTAGGAGAAAAACCGGCAGCTGAATCACAGAACTGAACTGCTCAAACCAGGCACGAGGGGCTTGCTTAAGCCCATAAAGAGCCTTTCAAAGATGGCAAACATGAACTGATGGAACCTTGATACTTGGAGGTGGTTGCATATAAACTTCCTCATGTAAATCACCATGAAGGAAGGCATTCTTCACATCCATGTGGGAAATTTTCCATGACCGAGTAGCAGCCACAACAATTAGAGTTCGAACTGAAGTCATGTGAGCAATAGGAGCAAACGTCTCATCATAATCTTTCCCATGAGACTGCTGAAAACCTCTTGCAACAAGGCGAGCCTTATAGCGTTCCACAGAACTATTTGACTTGGTTTTAACCTTATACACCCATTTGCAAGTGATAGGGACTGAACGAGGAGGTAATGATACCAAATCCCATGTACCAGTATGCTCTAAGGTTGCAAGCTCCTCAGACATAGACAGTTGCCACTCAGGTGACACAACTGCCTCCTGATAGGTACTAGGCTCAGAAACAGCCCTTGCATATAAGTCCTTTTTGTATCGCGTTTCTAGAGAAGAGTCGTCAGTGCAAGGATCAGTAGTACTGGCTAGAGGAGTAGAAGACAAAGGCATAGATGACTGCGTGTCACATGGAACTTTAGAAAGACGAGTATAATGGAAAGTACTGGCTGGAGGAGTAGAATAACGATGAGTGTAATGGAAAGGAAGACTATCTAGAGGTGGAGCTAGTGGAAGAGAGAAATGAGCTGGTGAGGAAGGAGATGAAACATGTGGTGGAGATGGTTCTGATGTTAGGACAGAGGAATGTTGTTCAGCTATGGACTCATCTAAAAAGATAGGTGGAAGTGAAAGAAACGAGGTAGACTCTAAAGAAGTTGAGGATGATGGTTTAGTGGAAGGGGAATAGAATAAGGGTTGATCCTCAACAAAAGTGACATCGTGAGAAAAGCGAATGCAACAAGCAGAAGAATCATAGCAATGGTAGCTCTTATGTTCAAGACTATATCCAAGGAAGACACACTGAGCAGACAGAGCAGTCAACTTGGTACGCTCACGAGGTGCTAAAAGAACATAACAAGTACAAGCAAAGAAACGAAGGTGGTCATATGTGGGAGAACCAAATAAAACCTCAGCAGGACACTTGCCCTCAAGGTGAGTAGAAGGTTGGAGATTGATAAGATAAACAACAGTTGAGATAGCTTCACCCCAAAAATGAGTGGGGACAAAGGAAGAAATCAAAAGGGTACGAGCTGTCTCAACAATATGGCGATGCTTACGCTCAACAACACCATTTTGAGCATGGGCACCAGGGCATGAAAGCTGAGGGAGAGTACCCTCAGATGAGAGAAACTCGCGAAAAGCAGTAGATAGATAATACCCCCCCCCCCCCCCGAGTCAGAACGAAAAACACGAACAACACTAGAAAACTGAGTATGGACCATATGTACAAAAGCCTTATATATAGAAAACAACTCAGAATGATGCTTCATAAAATAGACCCAAGTATGTTGAGAGTGATCATCAACAAATATGAGATAATGTTTGTGGCCACATTTCAAAACAAAGGGGAGAATGACCCCATACATTAGAGTGCACTAAATCAAAAGGATGACTAGAATGAGTAGTGTTGGAAGAGTATGGAAGATGTATTTGTTTCCCTAGCTTACAACCCTTACAGTGAAAACCAGCATCTATGGAAACATGACCCAAAACACCTTGTCGAACAAGGGTAGATAAACGAGAACCACACAAGTGACCTAAGCGATGGTGCCACTGGGCAAAAGAAAATGACGAAGTGGATCTTGATGTTGATGCAGCCATCCGGAACGCGGATGTGGTGGAAGCTGAAGGAAGGTGTAAGGTGTCAAGGATGTAGAGGGATGTGGATCCTCTATGGCGATGGCCAGTTCTAATGACCCTCTTGCTCTGACGGTCCTGCACATAACAAAATGAGTCATCAAAACCAACAAAGTAGTTCATATCAGCAAGCTGGCCAACAGACATAAGATTCATGGACAACTCTGGAGCAAAGGAGATGGCAGAAACAGAAAACTTGGATGTGCAAAGAGAACCCTGATGAGTAATAGAACAAGATGTACCATCAGCAGTCTGAACAGAGGCACCATCCTGCACTGGCTGGCAAGACACAAGCTGAGAGCGATCAGAGGTCACATGGAAAGAAGCTCCAGAGTCCAGAACCCAAGACTGGGTTGCAGCAACAACGGGCTGAGAGAGAACAGATGCAGAAGCACCCCTTGCTTGTTGCTGATAAGGAGCCTGGGGTGCACGCCACTGCTGATTGAGGGCCCGTCTAGCCTGAAACTCAGCTAACAGCTCTGGATGAAGCTTGAAACAACCATCTCTGTGGTGTCCTGCCTTCTTGCAGAACGAGCAGACGACAGCTGAAGGTGTGGCTTTGGAGGCACCTGGCCACTGAGGAAAAGCCAAAACAGTAGTGTGTAGAGTCTGCGCAGAAGTAGCCCCAAGAGAACGGAGACGAGTCTCCTCAGCGATCAAGCTAGCAAGTGCCTCTGTCAAGGTGGGAGGAGTCGTATGACCAAGCAATTGAGTGCGAATGTTCTCAAAGTCTGGCTTGAGACCCATCACAAACTGAAACATGAGAGTCTGATGGTCATACTTTTCCTTCGCTGCACATGACTCACAACCAGAATTACCCTTTGGAACCTAGCTGCCCAGTGATGCGAGTGAAAGCTCCATAGTACTCTTCTATGGACATGTCTTCTGGCTGCCGAGTGTTGTGTAAATTCTGCAACAAGGAGAAATGAAGTGCACTGCTGGGCTGAAGGTAGCGCTGCTCAAAGTACTTCCATATCTCTTTAGCTGAAGTGTGATGCTCAAGACTCATTCGAAGTGAGGGTTCAACACCCAGAATTAAAACTCCCATCGCACGATCATCGATCTTTTGCCAAGACTTCCTTGTTGCATCATCATTTGGACTAGGTGGATCATCTGTCAGATGAGAAACAAAACCAGCTGTCCTCAAGACAGTCCGGGCAGAAAATGCCCATTCCCTGTAGTTTGAACCATCAAGCTTGATATCTATGATCAAAGAACCAAATCCGAAATCATTTCTTGCCATAGTGGTGAGCGGCCAGCAGCTGGAAACACCCAATCTGATAGCAGCTGCAGGCAGCAACAAGAGAAGAGCAGCAGACAACCACAAACAGGAGCTGGATCTCACTGGATAGAAGGAGGAACGCCTGGAGCTTGCTGTAGAGCAGGGAAGGCACCAAGAGCTTGCTGGAGATGGTTGCTGGAGAGCAGGGGAAGTATTCTCACAGAGTAGCTGTGAGGACACACAGAGGAGTTGCTGGAGAGCAGCTCCTACAGGTTGATGACGAAGATGGGATGGGGCAGCGATGTGGATGTCTCCTCACCAGACAGATCCGCCTGAATCACCTCACCGGCGGCGATTTCATGGGTGGCGGCTGGAAGAGGGACTAGGGTTTGGTCCTGGTCTGATACCATGTTAGAAAACGTGAGGAAGAGAGAATGACCGAACAGTTTTCTGTATTGAGGAGAGAGATATATACAAGGTTACATGGGCCTGGGCCACACTCTAGACTATGGGCCTGGGCCTCACTCTAGACTATGGGCCTGGGCCTGTACAAGACAAACACAACATATATGCTAGATTAAGGTACACCCATGATTCTTGGAAGAAAAGCAAGAACCATCATACCCCCCCCCCCCCCCCCCCAGATGCCCCCCCCGGCTGATCGCCACTCCAACAACCGCGCGCACACACCCCCCCCCCCCCAAACCACGAAAACCCACCCACCACGCCCCCACACCCCCCACCACCCTTTGGCCCCCACTCCACTCCATCACTCATACTTCCTACCACGACCCCAACCCTTACCTATCCATCACCGATTTCCATTACATATCACAGATATATTTCATCATTTCCATTCCCGTTCATGTATGACACGGCTCCATCCAATTTCATATTCTACATGGATTCAAAATTTTCGTTACAATCGTAAATTCGTGAAACCAACCTTTCATAATTCTTTCATACATCTCACTCTTGATTCGTTGCATATCCCGGTACACTGCCGGAGGCATTCATATAGAGTCATATTTTGTTCTAAGTATTGAGTTGTAATTGTTGAGTTGTAAGAAAAATAAAAAGTTTGATGATCATCATTTTTAGAGCATTGTCCCAAGTGAGGAAAGGAAGATGGAGACTATGATTCCCCCACAAGTTGGGATGAGACTCCGGACGAAAAATAAAAAATAAAAGAGGCCAAAGAAGCCCAAATAAAAAAGAGAAAAGAGGCCATAAAAAAAGAGAAAGGCCCAAATAAAAAAAATGAGAGAAAAAGAGAGAAGGGACAATGTACTATCCTTTTACCACACTTGTGCTTCAAAGTAGCACCATGATCTTCATGATAGAGAGTCTCTCATTCTGTCACTTTCATATACTAGTGGGAATTTTTCATTATAGAACTTGGCTTGTATATTCCAATGATGGGCTTCCTCAAAATGCCCTAGGTCTTCGTGAGCAAGCGAGTTGGATGCACACCCACTTAGTTTCTTTTGTTGAGCTTCCATATACTTATAGCTCTAGTGCATCCATTGCACGGCAATCCCTACTCACTCACATTGATATCTATTGATGGGCATATCCATAGCCCGTTGATACGCTCAGTTGATGTGAGACTATCTTCTCCCTTTTTGTCTTCTCCACAACCACCATTCTATTCCACCTATAGTGCTATATACATGGCTCACGCTCATGTATTGCGTGAAGATCGAAAAAGTTTTGAAAATGTCAAAAGTATGAAACAATTGCTTGGCTTGTCATCGGGGTTGTGCATGATTTAAATACTTTGTGTGGTGAAGATAGATCATAGCCAGACTATATGATTTTGTAGGGATAGCTTTCTTTGGCCTGTTATTTTGAGAAGACATAATTGCTTTGTTAGTATGCTTGAAGTATTATTATTTTTATGTCAACATGAACTTTTGTCTTGAATCTTTTGAATCTGAATATTCATACAACAATTAAGAAGATTTACATTGAAATTATGCCAAGTAGCACTCCGCATCAAAAATTCTGTTTTTATCATTTACCTACTCGAGGACGAGAAGGAATCAAGCTTGGGGATGCTTGATACGTCTCCAACGTATCTATAATTTTTGATTGCTACATGCTATATTATCTACTGTTTTGGACATTATTGGGCTTTATTATCCACTTTTATATTATTTTTGGGACTAACCTATTAACGGAGACCCAGCCCAGAATTGTTGTTTTTTGCCTGTTTTAGGGTTTTGAAGAAAAGGAATATCAAACGGAGTCCAAACGGAATGAAACCGTCGGAAACGTGATTTTCTCATCAGATAAGATCTAGGAGACTTGGACCCTCCGTCAAGAAAGCCACGAGGCGGTCACGAGGGTGGAGGGCGCCCCCCTAGGGCGCGCCCCCTGCCTCGTGGGCCCCCTGTTGCTCCACCGACATACTTCTTCCTCCTATATATATCCATGTACCCCCAAACGATCAGATACGGAGCCAAAAACCTAATTCCACTGCCACAACTTTCTGTATCCACGAGATCTCGTCTTGGGGCCTGTTCCGGAGCTCCGTCGGAGGGGGCATCGATCACAGAGGGCTTCTACATCATCATCCAAGCCCCTCTGATGAAGTGTGAGTAGTTTACTTCAGACCTACGGGTCCATAGTTAGTAGCTAGATGGCTTCCTCTCTCTTTTTGGATCTCAATACAATGTTTTCCCCCTCTCTCGTGGAGATCTATTCGATGTAATCTTCTTTTTGCGGTGTGTTTGTTGAGACCGATGAATTGTGGGTTTATGATCCAGTCTATCTATGAATAATATTTGAATCTTCTCTGAATTATTTTATGTATGATTGGTTATCTTTGCAAGTCTCTTCGAATTATCAGTTTGGTTTGGCCTACTAGCTTGGTTGTTCTTGCCATGGGAGAAGTGCTTAGCTTTGGGTTCGATCTTGCGGTGTCCTTTCCAAGTGACAGAAGGGGCAGCAAGGCACGTATTGTATCGTTGCCATCGAGGATAACAAGATGGGGTTTTTATCATATTGCATGAAACTATCTCTCTACATCATGTCATCTTGCTTAAGGCGTTACTCTGTTTTTAACTTAATACTCTAGATGCATGCTGGATAGCGGTTGATGAGTGGAGTAATGATAGTAGATGCAGGCAGGAGTCGGTCTACTTGTCTCGGGCGTGATGCCTATATACATGATCATACCTAGATATTCTCATAACTATGCTCAATTATGTCAATTGCTCAACAGTAATTTGTTCACCCACTGTAGAATACTTATGCTCTTGAGAGAAGCCACTAGTGAAACCTATGGCCCCCGGGTCTCTTTCTCATCATATCAATCTCCATCACTTTATTATTTCTTTCCTTTTACTTTGCCTTTTACTTTTCACTTTGCATCTCTATACCAAAAATATTATTTATCATCTTTATCAGATCTCACTTTCGTAAGTGACCGTGAAGGGATTGACAACCCCTAAGCGCGTTGGTTGCATTGAGCTATTGTTTTTGCGTAGGTACGAGGGACTCGCGCGTAGCCTCCTACTGGATTGATACCTTGGTTCTCAAAAACTGAGGGAAATACTTACGCTACTTTGCTGCATCATCATCTCCTCTTCGGTGAAATCCAACGCAGTGCTCAAGAGGTAGCAGGTGGCTATATCATTTAATTTTGTAAGATGTGCCACAACAGTTTCAGATTCATAGCCATGAAAAGGATCAGATTCAACCAAAGTAATTATATCAGGATCAACAGAGAATTCATAATCCTTATCAGTAACAAAGATAGGTGAAGTAGCAAAAGCAGGGTCAGGTTTCATCCTAGCATTTAGAGATTGCTTATTCCATTTAGCTAATAACCTCTTAAGTTCATAACTATCTTTGCAAGCTAAAATAGCTAAAGAAGCTTCTTTATCAAAAACATAACCCTTAGGAATAAGGGGCAAGTCTTCATCATCACTTTCATCACTATTATCAGATTCAATATTTTCATTCTCTCTAGCCCTAGCAAGTTGTTCATCAAGAAATTCACAAAGTGGCACACTAGTATCAAGCATAGAAGTAGTTTCATCATAAGTATCATGCATAGCAGAAGTGGCATCATCAATAACATGCGACATATCAGAACGAATAGCAGAAGCAGGTTTAGGTGTAGCAAGCTTACTCAAAACAGAAGGTGAATCAAGTGCAGAGCTAGATGGCAGTTCCTTACCTCCCCTCGTAGTTGAGGGATAAATCTTGGTTTTTGGATCTCTCAAGTTCTTCATAATGATAAGCAGATATAAATCCCAAGTGACTCAAAGAATAGAGCTATGCTCCCGGGCAATGGCGCCAAAAAATAGTCTTGATAACCCACAAGTATAGGGGAACGCAACAGTTTTCGAGGGTAGAGTATTCAACCCAAATTTATTGATTCGACACAAGGGGAGCCAAAGAATATTCTCAAGTATTAGCAACTGAGTTGTCAATTCAACCACACCTGGAAACTTAATATCTGCAGCAAAGTATTTAGTAGCAAAGTAATATGATAGTAGTGGTAACGGTAGCAAAAGGTAACAGTAGTAAAAGTAGTGTTTTTGGTATTTTGTAATGATGATAGCAATAGCAACGGAAAAGTAAATAAGCGAAGAACAATATATGGAAACCTCGAACGCAATGGATCGGTGATGGAGAATTAAGCCGGATGCGGTTCATCATGTAACAGTCATAACCTAGGGTGACACAGAACTAGCTCCAATTCATCAATATAATATAGGCATGTATTCCGAATATAGTCATACGTGCTTATGGAAAAGAACTTGCATGACATATTTTGTCCTACCCTCCCGTGGCAGCGGGGTCCTAATGGAAACTAAGGAATATTAAGGCCTCCTTTTAATAGAGTACCGGAACAAAGCATTAGCACATAGTGAATACATGAACTCCTCAAACTATGGTCATCACCGGTAACTATCCCAATTATTGTCACTTCGGGGTTAACGGATCATAACACATAATAGGTGACTATAGACTTGCAAGATAGGATCAAGAACTCTCATATATTGATGAAAACATAATAGGTTCAGATCTGAAATCATGGCACTCGGGCCCTAGTGACAAGCATTAAGCATAGCAAAGTCATAGCAACATCAATCTCAGAACATAGTGGATACTAGGGATCAAACCCTAACAAAACTAACTCGATTACATGATAAATCTCATCCAACCCATCACCGTCTAGCAAGCCTACGATGGAATTACTCACGCACGGCGGTGAGCATCACGAAATTGGTGATGAAGGATGGTTGATGATCACGATGGTGACGGATTCCCCTCTCCGGAGCCCCGAACGGACTCCAGATCAGCCCTCCCGAGAGGTTTCAGGGCTTGGCGGCGGCTCCGTATCGTAAAACGTGATGAATCCTTCTCTCTGATTTTTTTCTCCCTGAAACCAAATATATAGAGTTGGAGTTGAGGTCGGAGGAGCTTCAGGGGGCCCACGAGGTAGGGGGCGTGCCCTAGGGGGGCAGGCGCGCCCCCCACCCTCGTGGACAGGTGGTGGGCCCCCTGGTCTTCATCTTCTACAAGGATTTCTTATTATTTCTGAATAGATGTTCCGTGAAGTTTCAGGTCATTCCGAGAACTTTTGTTTCTGCACATAAATAACACCATAGCAATTCTGCTGAAAACAGCGTCAGTCCGGGTAAGTTCCATTCAAATCATACAAGTTAGAGTCCAAAACAGGGGCACAAGTGTTTGGAAAAGTAGATACGACGGAGTAACCTAGTGTTGGGGATCGTAGCAGAAATTTAAAATTTTCTACGCATCACCAAGATCAATCTATGGAGTAATCTAGCAACGAGGGGAAGGAGAGTGCATCTACATACCCTTGTAGATCGCTAAGCGGAAGCGTTGCAAGAACGCGGATGAAGGAGTCATACTCGCAGCGATTCAGATCGCGGTTGATTCTGATCTAAGCGCCGAACCACGGCGCCTCCGCGTTCAACACACGTGTAGCCCGGTGACGTCTCCCACGCCTTGATCCAGCAAGGGGAGAAGGAGAGGTTGGGAAGACTCCGTCTAGCAGCAAGACGACGGCGTGGTGGTGGTGGAGGAGCACGGAACTCCAGCAGGGCTTCGCCAAGCACTACGAGAGACGAGGAGGGAGAGAGGTAGGGTTGCGCCAAAAGAGAGATCAAATCGTGTGTTGGGCAGCCCCCATACCTCAAGTATATATAGGGGGAGGGGAGGGGCTGCGCCCCCTCTAGGGTTCCCACCCCAAGGGGTGCGGCAGCCCCAGATCCCATCTAGGGTGGCGGCCACAAGGGGGATAGGGGAAGGCGCACCTATGGTGGGCCTTAGGGCCCATCTGCCCTAGGGTTTGCTCCCTTCCCCTCATGAAGGTGCCTTGGGACTTGGTGGGAGGCGCCCTAGCCCACCTAGGGGCTAGTCCCTTCCCACTATTGGCCCATGTAGGCCTCCGGGGCTGGTGGCCCACCTGGTGGACCCCGGGACCCTCCCGGTGGTCCCGGTACGTTACCGATAGCACCCGAAACCTTTCCGGTGACCAAAACGGGACTTCCCATATATAAATCTTTACCTCCGGACCATTCCGGAACTCCTCGTGACGTCTGGAATCTCATTCGGGACTCCGAACAACATTTGGTAACCGCGTACATACTTTCCCTATAACCCTAGCGTCATCGAACCTTAAGTGTGTAGACCCTACGGGCTCGGGAGTCATGTAGACATGGCCGAGACAACTCTCCGGTCAATAACCAACAGCGGGATCTGGATAACCATTTTGGTTCCCACATGCTCCACGATGATCTCATCGAATGAACCATGATGTCAAGGATTCAATCAATCCCGTATACAATTCCCTTTGTCTAGCGGTATAGTACTTGCCCGAGATTCGATCGTCGGTATCCCGATACCTTGTTCAATCTCGTTACCGGCAAGTCTCTTTACTCATTCCGTAACACATCATCCCGTGATCAACTCCTTGGTCACGTTGTGCACATTATGATGATGTCCTACCGAGTGGGCCCAGAGATACCTCTCCGTTACACGGAGTGACAAATCCCAGTCTCGATTCGTGCCAACCCAACAGACACTTTTGGAGATACCCGTAGTGCACCTTTATAGCCACCCAGTTACGTTGTGATGTTTGGCACACCCAAAGCACTCCTACAGTATCCGGAAGTTGCACAATCTCATGGTCTAAGGAAACGATACTTGACATTAGAAAAGCTTTAGCATACGAACTACACGATCTTGTGCTAGGCTTAGGATTGGGTCTTGTCCATCACATCATTCTCCTAATGATGTGATCCCGTTATCAACGACATCCAATGTCCATGGTCAAGAAACCGTAACCATCTATTGATCAACAAGCTAGTCAACTAGAGGCTTACTAGGGACATGGTGTTGTCTATGTATCCACACATGTATCTGAGTTTCCTATCAATACAATTCGAGCATGGATAATAAACGATTATCATGAACAAGGAAATATAATAATAACCAATTTGTTATTGCCTCTAGGGCATATTTCCAACAGTCTCCCACTTGCACTAGAGTCAATAATCTAGTTCACATCGCCATGTGATTAACACTCACTGGTCACATCGCCATGTGACCAACATCCAAAGAGTTTACTAGACTCAATAATCTAGTTCACATCACTATGTGATTAACACTCAATGAGTTCTGGGTTTGATCATGTTATGCTTGTGAGAGAGGTTGTAGTCAACGGGTCTGCAATATTCAGATCCCTATGTATTTCGCAAAACTTTATGTCATATCGTAGATGCCGCTACCACATTCCACTTGGAGCTATTCCAAATTGTTGCTCCATTATACGTATCCGGTATCTCTACTCAGAGCTATCCGGATAGGTGTTAAGCTTGCATCAACGTAACTCTTTACGTCGAACTCTTTATCACCTCCATAACCGAGAAACATTTCCTTATTCCTCTAAGGATAATTTTGACCTCTATCTAGTGATCTACTCCTAGATCACCTTTGTACCCTCTTGCCAGACATGTGGCAAGGCACACATTAGGTGCGGTACTCAGCATGGCATACCGTATAGAGCCTATGACAAAAGCATAGGGGACGACCTTCGTCCTTCCTCTTTCTTCTGCCGTGGTCAATCTTTGAGTCTTACTCAACTTCACACCTTACAACTCAGGTAAGAACCCCTTCTTTGACTGATCTATTTTGAACTCCTTCAAAAACATGTCAAGGTGTGCGTTCTTTGAAAGTATCATCAGGCGTCTTGATCTATCTCTATAGATCTTGATGCCCAATATGTAAGCAGCTTTATCCAGGTCTTCCTTTGAAAAACACTCTTCAAACACCCGTTTATGCTTTCCAGAAATTCTACATTATTTCGAATCATCAATGTGTCATCCACATATACTTATCAGAAATGTTGTAGTTCTCCCGCTCACTTTCTTGTAAATACAAGTTTCTAGCAAACATTTTATAAACCTAAAAGCTTTGATCACTCCATCAAAGCATATATTCCGACTCCGAGATGCTTGCTCTAGTCCATAGAAGGATTGCTGGAGCCAGCATACCTTTTAGCATCCTTAGGATCGACAAAACCTTTTATTGTATCACATACAACCTTTTCTTACGAAAACTGGTAAGAAAACTTGTTTTGACATCCATCTGTCAGATTTCATAATCGAAAAATACAGCTAATGCTAACATGATTCCGACGGACTTAAGCATCGCTACGGGTGAGAAATTCTCATCATAGTCAACTCCTTGAACTTGTGAAAAGACTCTTTCCCACAAGTCGAGCTTCATAGACGGTAACATTACCACCCACGTTTGTCTTCTTCTTAAAGGTCCATTTATCTCAATGACTTGCCGATCATTGGGCAAGTCCACCAAAGTCCATACTTTGTTCTGATACATGGATCCTATCTCGGATTTCATGGCTTCTAACCATTTGTCGAAATACGGGCCCACCATCGCTTCTCCATAGCTCGTAGGTTCATTGTTGTCTAACAACATGATATCTAAGACAGGATTACCGTACCACTCAGGAGTAGTACATATCCTTGTCGACCTACGAGGTTCGATAGCAACTTGATCCGAAGCTTCATGATCACTATCATTAACTTCCTATTCAACAGACGTAGGTGCCACAGAAAACATCTTTCTGTGTTGCACCACTTTCTGGTTGAAGTAGAGGTTCAACAACCTCATCAAGTTCTATCTTCCTCCCACTCAATTCTTTCGAAAGAAACTCCTTCTCGAGAAAGGACCCATTCTTAGCGACAAATAATTTTCCCTCGGATCTGAGATAGAAGGTATACCCAACTGTCACCTTTGGGTATCCTATGAAGATGTGTTTGTCCGCTTTTGGGTTCGAGCTTCTCTGGCTGAAGCCTTAAGCATCGAAGCCCCAAACATTAAGAAACGACAATTTTTGTTTCTTGCCAAACCATATTCATACGACGTCGTCTCAACGGACTTAGATGGTGTCCTATCTAAAGTGAATGCAGCTGTCTCTAACGCATATCCTCAAAATGAAAACGGTAGATCGGTAAGAGACATCATAGATCGCACCATATCTCATAAGGTTCAATTACGACGTCCGGACAGACCATTACCCTGTGGTGTTCCAGGTGGCTTCAACTGTGAAACAATTCCACAATGTCTTAAGTGATTGCCAAACTCATAACTCAGAAATTCTCATTGATCAGATCATAGGAATTTGATCTTATTGTTGTGATGGTTCTTAACTTCACTCTGAAACCGCTTGAACTTTTCAAATTTTTTCAGACTTGTGCTTCATTAAGTAAATATACCTATATCTACTCAAATCGTCAGTGAAGATGAGAAAATAGCGATATCCACCACACGCTTCAATTCTCATTGGATCACACGCATCAGCATGTATGATTTCCAACAAGTCACTTGCTCGTTTCATTGTACCTGAAAACGGGGTCTTAGTCATCATGCCCATGAGGCATGGCTCGCATGTGTCAAGCGATTCAAAATCAAGTGACTCCAAACATCCATCGACATGGAGTTTTTTCATGCATCTTACGCCAATATGACCTAAGCGGCAGTGCCACAAGAAAGTGGTACTATCATTATTAACTCTACATCTTTTGGCGTGAACATGCGTATTACCACGACCGAGATTCAATGAACCATTCACATAGGGTGCATGACCATGAAAGGTATTATTCATGTAAACAGAATAACCATTATTCTCTAACTTAAATGAATAACCGTATTGCAATGAACATGATCTAATCATATTCATGCTCAACGTAGACACCTGATAACATTTATCTAGGTTCAATACTAATCCCGAAGGCAGATGGAGCGTGCGATGGTGATCTCATCAACTTTGGAAACACTACCAACACACATCGTCACCTCGCCCTTAGCCAGTCTCCGTTTAGTCCGTAGCTTTTGCTTCAAGTCACCAATAATAGCAACTGAACCAGTATCCAATACCCAGGTGCTACCAGGAGTACAAGTGAGGTACACATCAGTAATACGTATATACTTTGTTGAAGTTGCCAGCCTTCTTATCTACCATGAATTTGGGGTAATTCCGCTACCAGTGACCGTTCCCCTTACAATAGAAGCACTTAGTCTCGGGATTGGGTTCAACCTTGGGTTCCTTCACTGGAGCAGTAACTGGTTTGCCATCCATGAAGTTTCCCTTCTAGCCCTTGCCCTTCTTGAAACCAGTGGTCTTGTTAAACCATCAACACTTGATGCTCCTTCTTGATTTCTACCTTTTGCAGTCTTAAGTTCTGCGAACAGCTCCGGGATCAACTCCATCCCTTGCATGTCATAGTTCATCACGAAGATCTAGTAGCTTAGTGATAGTGGCTAGAGAACTCTATCAATCACTATCTTATCTGGTAGTTTAACTCCCACTTGATTTAAGTGATTGTAGCACCCAGACATTCTCAGCACATGCTCACTAGCTGAGCTATTCTCCTCCATCTTGTTGGCAAAAGAACTTGTCAGAGGTCTCATACCTCTCAACACGGGCATGAGCCTGAAATCCCAATTTCAGCTCTTGGAACATCTCATATGTCTTATGGCGTTCAAAACGTCATTGGAATCCTGATTCTAAGCCGTAAAGTATGGTGCACTAAACTATCAAGTAGTCATCAGGATGTGTCTGTCAGGTGTTCACAACATCCACAGACGAGTTGTAGGGGTTTGCACATCGAGCGATGCATCAAAGACGTAAGCCTTCCGTGTAGCAGTGAGGACACTCCTCAGACTACGGACCCAGTCCGCATCATTGCTTACAATATCTTTCAACTTGGTCGTTCTCTAGGAACGTATTGAAACAGGGAGCTACAACGTGAGCTATTTATCTACAACATATTTGCAAAGACAATTTAGACTATGTTCATGATAATTAAGTTCATCTAATCAAAATATTTAATGAACTCCCACTCAGATAGACATCCCTCTAGTCATCTAAGTGAAACATGATCCGAGTCAACTAGGTCGTGTCCGATCATCATGTGAGATGGACTAGTCAACATCGGTGAACATCTTCATGTTGATCATATCTTCTATACGACTCATGCTCGACCTTTCGATCTTCCGTGTTCCGGGGCCATGTCTGTACATGCTAGGCTCGTCAAGTCAACCTAAGTGTATTGCGTGTGTAAATCTGGCTTACACCCGTTGTATTCGAACGTTAGAATCTATCACACCCGATCATCACGTGGTGCTTCGAAACAACGAACCTTCGCAACGGTGCACAGTTAGGGGGAACACTTTCTTGAAATTATTACGAGGGATCATCTTATTTAAGCTACCGTCGTTCTAAGCAAATAAGATGTAAACCATGATAAACATCACATGCAATCAAATAGTGACATGATATGGCCAATATCATTTGCTCCTTTTGATCTCCATCTTCGAGGCTCCATGATCATCATTGTCACCGGCATGACACCATGATCTCCATCATCATGATCTCCATCATCGTGTCTTCTTGAAGTTGTCTTGTCATATATTACTTCTACTACTATGGCTAACGCTTTAGCAATGAAGTAAAGTAATTACATGACGTTTATGTTGACACGCAGGTCATAAATAAATTAAGACAACTCCTATGGTTCCTGCCGGTTGTCATACTCATCGACATGCAAGTCGTGATTCCTATTACAAGAACATGATCAATCTCATACATCACATATATCATTCATCACATCCTTTTGGCCATATCACATCACACGACACATGCTGCAAAAACAAGTTAAACGTCCTCTAATTGTTGTTGCAAGTTTTTACGTGGCTGCTATAGGTTTCTAGCAAGAACATTTCTTACCTACGCCAAAACCACAACGTGATATGCCAATTTCTATTTACCCTTCATAGGACCCTTTTCATCGAATCCGATCTGACTAAAGTGGGATAGACAGACACCCGCTAGCCACCTTATGCAACTAGTGCATGTCAGTCGGTGGAACCAGTCTCACGTAAGCATACGTGTAAGGTCGGTCTGGGCCGCTTCATCCCACGATGCCGCCGAATCAAGATAAGACTAGTAACGGCAAGTAAATTGACAATATCGACGCCCACAACTGCTTTGTGTTCTACTCGTGCATAGAAACTACGCATAGACCTAGCTCATGATGCCACTGTTGGGGATCGTAGCAGAAATTTAAAATTTTCTACGCATCACCAAGATCAATCTATGGAGTAATCTAGCAACGAGGGGAAGGAGAGTGCATCTACATACCCTTGTAGATCGCTAAGCGGAAGTGTTGCAAGAACGTGGATGAAGGAGTCGTACTCGCAGCGATTCAGATCGCGGTTGATTCCGATCTAAGCACCGAACCACGGTGCCTCCGCGTTCAACACACGTGCAGCCCGGTGACGTCTCCCACGCCTTGATCCATCAATGGGAGAAGGAGAGGTTGGGAAGACTCCGTCCAGCAGTAGCACGACGGCGTGGTGGTGGTGGAGCGCGGAACTCCAGCAGGGCTTCGCCAAGCACTACGATAGACGAGGAGGGAGAGAGGTAGGGCTGCGCCAAAAGAGAGATCAAATCATGTGTTGGGCAGCCCCCATACCTCAAGTATATATATAGGGGAAGGGGAGGGGCTGCACCCCCTCTAGGGTTCCCACCCCAAGGGGTGCGGCAGCCCCAGATCCCATCTAGGGTGGCGGCCACAAGGTGAAGAGGGGAAGGCGCACCTGTGGTGGGCCTTAGGGCCCATCTGCCCTAGGGTTTGCCCCCTTCCCCTCTTGGAGGCGCCTTGGGCCTTGGTGGAAGGCGCCCCAGCCCACCTAGGGGCTGGTCCCTTCCCACTATTGGCCCATGTAAGCCTCCGGGGCTGGTGGCCCACCTGGTGGACCCCCTGGGACCCTCCCGGTGGTCCCGGTACGTTACCGATAGCACCTGAAACCTTTCCGGTGACCAAAACGGGACTTCCATATATAAATCTTTACCTTCGGACCATTCCGGAACTCGTGACGTCCGGGATCTCATCCGGGACTCCGAACAACATTCGGTAACCGCGTACATACTTTCCCTATAACCCTAGCATCATGGAACCTTAAGTGTGTAGACCCTACGGGCTCGGGAGTCATGCAGACATGGCCGAGACAACTCTCCGGTCAATAACCAACAGTGGGATCTGGATACTCATGTTGGTTCCCACATGCTCCACGATGATCTCATCGGATGAACCACGATGTCAAGGATTCAATCAATCCCGTATACAATTCCCTTTGTCTAGCGGTATAGTACTTGCCCGAGATTCGATCGTCGGTATCCCGATACCTTGTTCAATCTCATTACCAACAAGTCTATTTACTCGTTCCGTAACACATCATCCCGTGATCAACTCCTTGGTCACATTGTGCACATTATGATGATGTCCTACCGAGTGGGCCCAGAGATACCTCTCCGTTACACAGAGTGACAAATACGAGTCTCGATTCGTGCCAACCGAACAGCACTTTCGGAGATACCTGTAGTGTACCTTTATAGCCACCCAGTTACGTTGTGACGTTTGGCACACCCAAAGCACTCCTACGGTATCTGGGAGTTGCACAATCTCATGGTCTAAGGAAATGATACTTGACATTAGAAAAGCTTTAGCATACGAACTACATGATCTTGTGCTAGGCTTAGGATTGGGTCTTGTCCATCACATCATTCTCCTAATGATGTGATCCCGTTATCAACGACATCCAATGTCCATGGTCAGGAAACCGTAACCATCTATTGATCAACGAGCTAGTCAACTAGAGGCTTACTAGGGACATGGTGTTGTCTATGTATCCACACATGTATCTGAGTTTCCTATCATACAATTCTAGCATGGATAATAAACGATTATCATGAATACAAGGAAATATAATAATAACCAATTTATTATTGCCTCTAGGGCATATTTCCAACATAAGCCCCAAGGGTGAGCAACTCCCTCCTCGTCATGGAGAGCGTCGAGATGATGAAGATGGCCACCGGTGATGATTTCCTCCTCCGACAGGGTGCCGGAATAGGGTCTCGATTGGTTTTTGGTGGCTACAGAGGCTTGCGGCGGCAGAACTCCCGACCTAGGTTTATTTCTGGGGGTTTCTATATTTATAGGAATTTTTGGCGTCGAGAACAAGTAAGGGGGGTCCATGAGTCAACTACAAGGTCGGAGGGCGCACCCTCCACCCGTGTGAAGGCCTCGTGGCTCTTCTGGCCCAACTCTTTTGCTTTAGGGGCTTCTTCTGGTCCATAAAAAATCACCGTAAATTTTCAGGTCATTTGGACTCTGTTTGATATTCCTTTTCTGTAAAACTCAAAAACAAGGAAAAAACAGAAACCGGCACTGGGCTCTAGGTTAATAGGTTGGTCCCAAAAATCATATAAAATAGCATATAAATGCATATAAAACATCCAAGATAGATAATATAATAGCACGGAACAATCAAAAATTATAGATACGTTGGAGAGTATCACTTTCGGGTGCCTTGGTGCGCTGGCGAGGTGGAGGAAAACCCCGGCCCAATATGATTGGTCTTGGAGCTTGAGCCGTCCTAGGATTGACTTGGGTTTAGTCTAGGTGTCTGGCTAGCGGGGCAGAGGTGACAGCGTCATCAACAACATGGAATAAGTTCTCCCATCCCATCTATGTTTCGGTGATGTTGATTGGCATCGAAGGAGAACATGTGGAGCTTTGGTCAGGACCAGAATAGAGCTCCGCTTTTGTCTGTTTCATTTAGGTGGTCTTCGACGACATCGTTCAATGGAGTGGATAGTGACTATTTCTGTTTTGGTCATCTGGCTTCTCTGTTCGGCGAAGCATAGCCAACTTTGGCTTCGTCGGGAAGCTAGTGAGGTTAGGCCTCCCCAGCTTTGTCTGGAAATAGCAAGGATGATTGTTTCTTCTTCGGGGCAACGATCTGATCTTTATTTTGTTGTCGCAGACTTCTGGCTTTGACCGGTGACTTCTCGTCTATTGCATCAAGAACGTTTCCCTGGATCTCGGAATGTTTCAGAGATCCAAAGGCAGCATTGAGCTTTTCTCACGTGCCGGGTGCAGAAGGAATACATCATTGATATACCCAATAACTAGCGTGTTATTTGCTACTCCCTCTGTTCCTAAATATATGTGTTTTGGTAGTTTAAATCAAACTACCAAAATGTCAAAAGGGGTACTTTGTAAGTATGGTCTTGTTAGGGTTGCACAATTTTTTTTGAAGGAAAGGCTTTCATGGCTAGCTTTATTTTAGGGCTAGACAATTTTATTATATTATCTTGGCCTTTGAAGCAGGAGAAACTCGAGTTGATTAAGTCTTGTCAACAACACTCCGCAAAACTAAAATCTATACATAATAATAAAGGGGACATTGCTTCTGGCAGTACGTCATCGAAATTGCCCACAAAAGTTGCAAAATATTACTCACCGATGCCACCTATAAATGATAAAAAAAAGTTACACACAAGGAAATCCCCACCTGGGCGGCCCATGCAGTAGGAACCTACTATACTGCGCTCTGCGCGCTGAGAGAAGACATAGCGTAGGAACCTACTATACTGCGCTCTGCGCGCTGAGAGAAGACATAGTGCGCCTGTTTGGGCTGGCCCATGTCCGGGCGACCTGTTTTTGATTTTTTGTTTTCCTTTTTCGTCGTTGTTTTTTCTACTTTAAAATATTTTGAGACTTAAAAAAGGTTCCAAGAATTAAAAAAATGGGAAATTTGAAATAAAATGTTTGTGGATTCAAACCTTTGCATGTTTTTTAAAAAATATTCGCATACTCAAAAAATGTTCACAATTTTGAAAACAAATGTTTTGGAAATCAGAAAATGTTTATGATTTTTTTAAATTGTGTATTAAAAATGTTAATGAAAGTGAAAAAAATTTTGTCAATTCAAAAAATCTTCATGATCTAAATTTTTTCCTAAAAATTCAAAACATGTTCATGATTTACAAAATAGTTTATTGGTTCATAAATGTTTTGCTGATTCAAAAAATGATCATGCATTTCAAAACATGTTCGTTAAATCAAAAATATTCATCAATTTAAAAATTATTCCACAAATTTCAAAAAAATGTTCGTTGATTGTAGAAATGTTCGCCTATTCAAGAAAAATGTTTTATTATAATGTTCACAATTTGAAAAAAAAAGGTTCGCAAATAGTATAAAATGTTCATGAATTCAAAAAATGTTCAAGAATTTAGAAAATGTTTGAAAATTTGTAAAAAAAATCACGATTTCATATATGCTCACGAGTTTAAAATGTTCATGATTTCTCAAAAGTTATTCATGATTTGACGAAAATGAGGGTGATAGTGTATCTTGGTGTCCAACAAAATACGGTCATGATCGTTGGAGATTATGAAAAAAATTCCCATTACAAGGCACGTGCCATTTTGCTAGTACTAATAACACACTATTTACACCCGAAAAAAACACACTATTTAGTTTTGTACTTCTTTGCAAAAATGAAAAGGAAAAATAATAGAGGGTTGGAAACCAAATAGTAAAACTTTTGCAGCCATTTGGCATGCAGGAAAAGGAGAAAGAA
Organism: Triticum urartu; assembly: GCF_003073215.2. NCBI lineage: Eukaryota > Viridiplantae > Streptophyta > Magnoliopsida > Poales > Poaceae > Triticum > Triticum urartu. Next base: position 43,758,354 of record NC_053026.1, on the reverse strand, counting down.
AAACGTTTTCACCCGGCGCGCCGGCCGAACCGTTCCGCCGGACGTGCGCGATGTGCTGGATGAGAAGCGATCATGCGGCCCAGCGCGCTTGCTCCCCTGTAGGCCCAGTGTCTTCCTCCTCACACCATCCACCAACGCATCTCTCTCCTTTTTCCCCTCTTCTTCGCACCATCCACCAACGCATCTCCATGGCCTGCTCGGCACCAACCTCGCGTGCTCCATCGTTGTCGGCGAGCCTCTCTCCTCGAACAGCCATGGACACGGCACCCTCGAGCTTGACCTCTCACCCCTCCTCTATCTCTACCTCCCCTCCAGAACCACCGTTTGCACGCCCCTCACCACCGCTGCTGCAACGGCCCAACCCTGCTACTACTCTAAGCTTCCTTGTCGGGCTTCTGCAACCGATGGCGGCGGTGCGAGCGACGACCTTTTTTTTGCTTCAACCGAAACAGAACACTGTGAAACGAGATGAGGACAGTGCTACAACCGGCAACGTAGGAAGCTACAACCGGCTTTGGCAAAAGCTACAACCGAACCACAGTGCACTAGCCAAAAGCTAGAACAAGAGATACAAAAGTTACAACCACTCATTTAGTGTTGCAACCATTGCCAAAAATAAGCTTCAAGCCTAGATAGAAAAAGCTTCAACCATCAACAGGGGAAGCTTCAACCAGCCACTGTCGGACTGAAAAAGTTGCAACTGCCATGAAAAGAGCTTCAACCTTAGGTGAAAAAAGATTCAACCGAAAGTTATATAAAATTTCAACCAGGCACTGCAAGATGAAAAAAGTTGCAACCGTTTACAGAACAAGTTTCGATCGTAGATTAAAAAAAGCTTCAATCGGCACGGGGGAAGCTTCAATCTGCGTAAAAAACTTCAATCGGCATGGTAAAAGCTTCAACCGTTGTGAGAAAAAGCTTCAACTGACGCGTCAATGGTGCGAGCGGCGACGTTGAGAGCTGCGGCCGACGGCACGAGAGTGCAGCGACGGTGGCTGCTAGGTGCTGCAACGACAGGGGGCGTTGGCGTGCTTCAAGACGCCGTCGTTTTTGCTACGGGAGTGATGGCTTTGTGCTGGACTGGTGAGGACAGATGCTGTGGCGGTTACGAGGACGGCGAGCGCATCCAGCAGCACGGGGTGGCGGAGGAAGAGGTCTAGGTGAGAGGGTGGTGGCCCGCGGCCGGGAGGATGTCCAGTCGATGGGGGCAGTGCCTGCGCTGCGCGTGGAGAGAGAAGGAGACAGGCCAATGCGCGCCGGCGCCCAGTACTCGCCAAGGAGAAAAATATGAGAACTTCTTGAGAAAAGTTTTTTTTACATGAATGAAGTGGTGAAGTACTGGTAGTAGAAGCGTACATCACAATTTCTCACCTCAGCACAAAACTTTTCCCTTTTCCCAAACCCTCGTCTCGCACCTTCTTCCACCGCCGCCGGCCTCTGAGGCAACGCCACTTCTTCCACCGCCGCCGGCCTTGATCGAGAGTTCCGACCCGCCCCATCCCCACCCCCCTCCCCCGATCTCCCACAATGGAAGGTTCGCAGAGTTCAATAGTGAGGGTGCCGGCGAGGTGCACAGCAGAGACGCAAACGTCGCGGGCCACGGTTGCGTTCGAGATCGCTGGCTACAGCCTTCACAAGGGCCTCGGTAGAGGCAAATACCTCCGTTCTCCGGCATTCTCCGTCGGCGGCTACGAATGGTGCATCCGCTACTACCCCGACGGAAGCCCAGACGAGGCGAGCGAAGGTTACGTCTCTGTCTTCCTCAAGCTCTTGACCAAGAACGCCGAGGTGAGGGCGACCTACAATTTGATGCTTGTGGAGCCGGTTAAGGGGCAGTCGACTGTGGTGCTCTCCTCCGAAGAGCCACAAGTGTTCGACCGTGAAAGGCCATCCTGGGGCTTGCGGAGGTTCATGAAGACCACTGCTGAAGTAGAGTGGGCGAACCTGTGGAACGATTGTCTCGTGATCGAGTGTGAGGTCACTGTTATCAAGGAAACATTTGATGTCCATGTGCCGCCCTCTGACCTTTCGGATAATCTTGCAACATTGCTAGAGGGGAAGAAAGGAGCGGACGTGACATTTAAGGTTCAAGGGAAGGTATTTTCTGCTCATAAGATTTTGCTTGCGATGCGATCACCGGTCTTCGAAGCAGAGTTCTATGGGCCGCTGGGGAACAAGGGGGCGCAGAACGGGCATGATTGGCTGGCAGACAAAAATTGGCAAGCCAACATTTGGCATTTCCAACAAGTGACAGCTCTAAAACTTGCCAAAATTTTGCTAGTTTTAAGAGGTTGGCTAGGTGCCAACCAATTGCTAGACAAAATTTTGGTTTGCTTACCTATTGGCAACCCAAATTTTGGCAGCAAACCAAGCAGCCTTGACATAACAATTGATGACATGCAGCCTGCTGTTTTCAGGGCATTTCTTCACTTCATCTACACAGATTCAATGCCTTCCATGAGAGATCTTGAGGATGATGACAAAATAGAAATGGTTAAGCACTTACTCGTGGCTGCAGATAAGTATGGGATGGAAAGGATGAAGAGGATATGTGAAGGCATGCTATGCAAGAGTCTTGATGTTGAGACTGTGGCTGCCATATTAGCTCTAGCTGACCAGCACCATTGCAGCAACCTCAAAGATGCTTGCATCGAATTTATGCTCTCTTCGAATAGAATGAATGATGTGATGGCAAGCCAAGGGTATGCACACCTCAAAAGATATTCTCCTGATGTCATTGTAGATGTGTTTGAGAGAGCAGCTAGGTCCTGCAAAATTTAGTACGCCTACCTGGTATAAACTGCTGCTTATCCTTCAGTCTCGGTAGATCTTTGGAGGTGGATGCTTATGTTGGGTTCGAGAAGGCAATTAAGTCTTGCTAAATTCAGCACGCTCATTTTCTATCTAGTTATTTTTGGCACATATAGCCACCTGAGATGAGGTTGCCATGTCTTTCAGTTTCCAGAGATCTTTTGGAGGAACCGAGTTGGTCCTATAAAATGTATGTTTCTGTTGTATTGGTTGTCCTGTCTGATATAAGTATAGATGAATCTATGGTAGCTCACCTAGTTGCCTTTTTTATCTGCTTACTTTAATTTCTGTCCTGTGTGAAGTAAGATAAAACTTTGAGTTCTTGGACATCACTTTTGAGATAAATCTATTTACCTGTATGGAGAACTTACATTTGGATGCCAACTGTTAGATTTTAATTAGAGACATTTACAAATGATTTCTTGACATGAACCTTGGTAGCACAGCAGTGTCTTCGATTCAGAAAATCAGTTAGAATATGAACTGAACCAAACTACTTTGAGATCAGAGAACAAGCAATTGTAGATTTAAGTTTCAGTTAGTAGCACTTCTATTATACTACTTTGAGATCAGAGAACAGGCAATTTGTAGATTTATGTTTCAGTTAGTAGCACTTCTATTATACTACTTTGAGATCAGAGAACAGGCAATTGTAGATTTATGTTTCAGTTAGTAGCACTTCTATTATACTACTTTGAGATCAGAGAACAGGCAATTGTAGATTTAAGTTTCAGTTAGTAGCACTTCTATTATACTAGCATACGTTCGGTGAAGTCTCTGTGTATGTTCGCTACACAAGCACAATCCTGTAAGAAATAGGCAACTACTTAAACCTCTGTACTTGTGTTTGTACATAATTTAGGGAGGGATTAAGTGTACAAAAACCGAGAGAGCGATTGAGAGGAATCTAGAGGTTTAATCCCTAGGTATTGAGTGGGTATCACCCTACTCCGGGGTGGATCGAATCCCCTACGTATTTAGCCCTACGCCCGAAGCTGGAGTTCACCTGGCAAGGCGATAATGGCACCAGTTCGTGGATCTCGCTCTGCCGACAGAATCTAGCAGCTAACGAGAAAAGAAGTGAGGTAATATGTTCGTGATACCTTCATATGGGTGATTTCGGTTAAGTTTGTACACAATTTCGTTTTGCATCCGTTGTTTCTATGCCAAAAAAAAAACCACTGCTTGACCATATTTATCTAGGAATATTCAGTTCCAAATGTGGTTGATCTCTACACCTTTTTGTGTGCCTTTCTTCTATGCAGTGGGCATTGCAAAATTTGATGCACTGATACTATTTTATTTGAAACTAAACCCTTCATTGTTTTTATGTGATCCATGCAGTAATAGTTTGGTTTCTTTAGTTCAATAAACCTCTCTGTATCATGAAGGGGTATACTTGTTTCAGTCATATTGCCACTTCACTTTTCTGAATTGTATCATGAAGGGGTTCAACGTAGGTGCCTCTTAAGTGTTTCGTGGACACCAGATACTTCTGCATATCCAGCTAAAATCATTATTGACAGCTGTACAGTTTGTTTCTCTGGATTGATTGCAAAGATGTCACTCAATTTCCTCTCGATTGTTTCCTTTTACATATTGGAAGTTTCTTGGTTCAGAGTACAATATGATTGTAGTGCTCTGGATCTATCAGTGGTATGACTGTGTGTTCTAGTAAGATATGGAGGTTGTTGCTTTGTAGGACAGGAAAGTAGAGGAATTTTTCCTATGGCTGACTTTGCATGCGATTTCAGAGGAAATTGCCATACCTTTGTTTCTGTGACAACTATACCATGCACCTAATCTTTTAAGAAACTCCTGTGTTTTTTCATGTGCTGCAACAGAACACCTTCTATTACAGATCCATTCATGTGTTTCTGAATTCTCTAAAATTCACTATGGCATGACATCCGGATCCTATATTTTTGTAGTTCTGAATTTTTAGAATTATATGCGAACCAAAGAGCCCTCTAACGGGGAACAATTATTTTGCCTCTGTCCAAACTCTTTTTTCTACCAGTGCTGCCCAAACTGAGTTAGTATGCAGTCTAGTTCTAAGTTCAATAAGATTATAGTGCTGGCTAGCAGACTATCGGGATCTATCAGTGGCACAATTGTGTGCTAGACTCTTCACCGAGGAAGCGAGAATGGTTTTCTTTCTTTGCTTAGTCCGTTGTAGATTCTGTTTTCTAAGATGTTAATTTGTTGATAATTTTGACTGTCTATATGCAATGTTGAATGTTTGAACTTTGGGTTCTTGGCTTCCACTTTTGAGACAATCTGGCTTATGTCAAGAATGATAAAATTTTGAGTTCTTGGCTTTCACTTTTGAGACAATCCGTTTTACCTGTATGAAAATTTTATATTTGAATGCTAACTGCTGTATTTTGAATTAGAGACAGTTGCAAATGGTTTCTTGACATGGTTGGCTGACCCAACAAAGATGGAATTAACAATCAGCCCCTTTGAAAGGCACTGTACATGAATCTGCACAGATAAATTCTTTTATGCACTTACTTCATGTTCATGAACTTTGATCATACAGGATGTCGTGCGAAGAGAATTGTGGGGTTAATCTTTTTCTGAATTTAATATAGCGAGTGAATCAGATTGAAACAGCAACTTGCCTTTCCCATGAAACAGGCAGTTAAAGATGCTAATGTCATTGATGCAGCCTTCTGAGGCAAGTCACGGTTACATGTCTGATTTTGTTTTTCTGAGGTAGGATATTGGCCTAAAAGTATACTATTTGAAGGTAACGATGTGCCTAATTATGTTTCGGTAATTTGATGCAAATGGCAAGTACTAAAAAAATTTGATGTAAATAGGGAAAGTTTCTTCGCTGGCGACAAAAAGTATTGAGATTAGCTTAATTTAAATTGATAAATTTTGTTAGCTTAACTTCTGATTCTCAGTCCTCTTCTTCCCCTTCAGTTTTATTCTATTATCAACATTGTTACTCTGTGTGTCATTATCTCCGTTCCTCTTTCAGGTGAATGCACTTACATAGGAGCGTATTAAATGGAAATGCGCGCACCATTCTCAGTTGTTGCTGACATACTTGTATTATAAGAAAAGTTGTGAGATTTATCATTTAAGCCTTTTGGTTCAAAGGAATTTACAGGATTTTTGGAATATTCCTGTTGAGGTTATTTGGTTTCTAGGATTGGCAACTATATGATTTTTTTCCCCTTTGCATGCAATTCTAGAGTAATATTTTCAAACCCGTGTGTTTATGCTTTTTTATGCTACACCTTGTTTTATGTCACAATTAGACCATGCGCCAAATTCTGAAGGAAAATTCTTGGTGTTTTCCCATGATGCAGATTCACCTGTTTTCAATTCCTCTAGAATTCACTGTGCCGCCCTCACCTATTTGCCTCGCCGTCGAGAATCGCTGCCGACACTCGCCTTCGTCAATCGCAACAAAACATTGACCGAAGCAACACCAGTGGCGACAGTGCCGTGGCTCCCAACCAACAATGGTGGTAGCATTTTGGGCACGGCAAAATGCCCCGCCAGTAGTAGCAGAAACACCTCCCCGGTCCCAGCAAAAACTTGCCCCCATCAGTGATATGCAACCCCAACCCTGATCAAAGATGCAACAACCTCAAAGATGCTTGCATTGAATTTATGCTCTCTTCAAATAGAATGAAAGATGTGATCTCAAGCCAAGGTTATCTACACCTCAAAAGATCTTCTCCTGATGTCATCGTGGATGTGTTGGAGAGAGCAGCTAAGTCCTGCAAGATTTAGTGCGCCAACATGGCATGAGCTACTGCTAATCCTTCAGTCCTGATCTTCGCCTTAAATGTTGGATTGAAGAAAACAACCAAGTCTTGCTATATTTAACATGCTCATCCTGGGTTAGCTTCCATCAATCCATCTAGCTACTTTTTGATACATAGCCACCTGAGATGAGGTGCCATCTCTTTCAGTTTCAGAGATCTTTTGGAGGAAGCGAGTTGGTTTTGTAAAATGTATGTCTACAGTGTATTGGTTGCCCCATCTGATATAAGTATATGTGAATTTGCGGTACCTCACTAGTTGCCTCTATTATTTGCTCACTTTAATATCTGGCTTATGTGAAGAATGATAAAACTTTGAGTTTCTTGGCTATCACTGTTGAGATAATCTGTTTTACCTATATGAAGAACTTCAATTTTGAATGCCAGCTGTTAGATTTCCAGTTAGAGACATTTACAAATGGTTTCTTGACATGAACCTTGGTTGCACAGAAGTTCGTCTTTGATTTAGAGAATTTCAGTAGAAAATGAAGTTGAAGTCTTGAACCAAACTACTGTGAGATCAGGAGCAGGCAATTGTAGATTTAATTTTTCAGTTAGTAGTACTTCTATTGTACAAGCATATGTTCAGTGAAGCCTCTGCGTATGTTAGCTACAAAAGCACAATCCTGTAAGAAATAGGCACTACTTAAGCCTCTTCACTTTTATTTGTACATAATTCAGGGAGGGGTTAGCCGTACAAAAACTGAGAGAGGGATTGGGAGGAATCTGGAGGGAATGGTTGAGGGAGTGACACACTTGAGTGAGAGCCTGAACAATGACTTGAAAACCCATTTCTAATCTGATTTTGATATGTCGTGTTCTTT